>NC_090785.1:16660000-16960000 GCF_040054535.1 Antennarius striatus | reverse complement strand
AGCTGGAGTGAGGGAGTCTGATGAAGTCTCCTGAGTGAGGGCAAGGGATAGAGAGAGCAAATGCAAGGGGAAAAGTGTCCTCAGAAAAAAAAGAATAGTTCATTGATGTAACCATTTCCTCTCAACCTCAAAATGGTGTGCTTTTGAGCTAAAGGGGGCAGAAACCAGAGAGCCTTCTTCAAAAAGAAAAAGAGGCATGTGTCCCCTATCTTTTCTCCTTCATCCCCCCTCCTCCTTTCTTTAGGTCCTTTGAGTATCTCTCACAGAAATGACAGTTCTTGTACAAGAATTTTGCGCAGTCATTAACCTGCTCATTTGCTAATTTGAGTGTAATCAAGCCTCTTATTTTTTCCCAGCTGGGTGCCGCTACTCCTTGAGCAGATAAGGCGGGAGACAGTAGCAGCAAGCTTGGTGATGAGTTGCATCAGGAGCCTCCTCTCCTTTACTTCACCTTCTAAAAAACTGCATGCTCACAGGAATGAGCAAACACTTTCAAGGAAAACTCACGGTGAAGGCTGGGGTGTACAGTACGGTACTGAGTGTGAGGGATGAAGCTTTTCTCTGGGCTGATCACGTTTGGTATTACTCTGCTGTGTGTCTCATCCTCCCAGGTTCCGCTCAGCACATACGCAATTTAAGAAAAACCGGGACACAAGAAAGGTAAAATTATTCTCCATTGAAAAGCTTTCATGCCAAAGTGTGCAACTGAATTTTACATCTGTTGCAGCCCAACATGTCTTCTTTTCTTCTCTGAAGTACAGCTGCACAGCACTGCTCTCAATAGTCAAGTTGAAGGACACACACGGCAAATGGACTCAAATATTAAGTTTAAAAAACACTTTCAATACAATCAAGCTGTTGTTGATTTTCTTTTCGTCATCGTGTTATTTGGTGATGTGCATTTCATTATAACTTTTGATTTGCATATGTGCTTTGGTCTCTCGTCTGGTTTTGATTGAACAGTTTAATTTGTATTTGCAATCATCATTTGTCAAATGTGACTCTACACTTTTCATTTTAAAGTTACAAAACCTACAAAAAAACTTGTTGAATGATTAATTCTCTGTGAATGAAGCATTAAAAGTCATCTGATATAGATTACCATATTTTTCATGGTGCAATTAAGATAACAGAAATGATTTTTTTTTTCCAATACATTGCAGCAATAATCAGAATGCAGCACATCACCTCAGAAACCTTCTTTATTGTGCTCCTTTTTATCCTCTTCATTTGCAGAGCTTGTGTCTCTCATTCACGTTCAAACAAGGTGACTCTCCTTATACAGCGGTACTCTATCAGTTGCCAGTGGCAACAAAAGTGCAGGGTAATGGCATCAAACTGGTGATTAGTTTTGATGTGAACTTCATAGTTAACAATTATGAGAGCAACAGAGAGACCACGCCACTGGGGCAACATTTACATGGTGCCTGTTAATCCATTAATGGGATGGACTGAGTTGCACTCTAAAGTCAAGTCTTCAGCTGGAGTAACTCGATCAGCCAGGAGCTGGGATGCCTTAGCCCACTGAAAATCTGTTCATTGGATGAATTATAGGGCAGCAGCTCCAAGCAATTAAATACTGTGAGTTGCATCTCAAATGCATTAATTCCATCTATAAAAAAATATTTTTTGTAACAAAATGAATATATTAACAACTGAATTAACAAAGGTCTGTTTGTATCATTCTAATTAAAGATTCTGTGTCAAATTTATTTATTAGCGAGCTCTGTGATAATTATGATCCACTCATACACATTTGTACAAACAGTATACTACCTCTTCTTTTCCCATTTGGCAGGACAGACTGAAGAGAATGAAAAACAGTTTAATCTAAGTAGAGGATCCTGTGATGTACAAATGATGACAACCAGTATGTACACCTCACTTGTGAACTGATTTTAAATTAAAGACTTGTAATTGAATAATTCTGTATAATTCTGTGATGGTCTTTTTTTAATTGGCAGGAGCGTGGCTGAAGAGGGAGCGATGCTGGGAGGCAGACGGAGATGAGGTAGAAGTTATTTATGAACAGAGAGAGTCTGACAGAGAAACCGGCTGCATAACTGTCAGTTTCAAACAAAAAGAATCTCCTTGACGCATCAAATGGGACTGAAGAAGAGTCCTACTCACGGAAGTCTCTCATCTGTCATTCTCTTCATTTCTAATAGTTTAATTATATTTAATTAATTAGCCAATTGCACTATCCTTACTCTCATTTCCTTATTTTACAAACATATTCTTCATTCTTCTTTCTTTTTCCAAGCACTAATCTGTGGTGATTTCCTGCTGTCCAGATGACACCACAGAAGGTGTCACGATTGGAGGGATCAGCCTGTCTAGGTCCGATCAGACGCTCAGAGAGGTGTCCAGGAACATGAGAAATCCCTTAATGAGACTAATACACTGACATCCAGTGCCTGTGCCAAACACACACTTTCAAAGAAGACATGTGTGCGGTACAGCATCTGACAAATTTTCCGAGAATCAGTCACCGGGGTGCAAGTTGCTGTGAGAGAGTACCAAATTTTCATCCCCACCCAAAAAAAAATAGTGTGAATACAGCCTGGATTCTGATAATAGGTGCATTTTTCTGTGTTGTTTAAGACATCTCCAAATAGTTGTGATTTTGACTAAAAAACAAACAAGCGGCTGGTTGGCATGACGACAACAACACAGTTGTTGGACTGTGCACAATTATGTGTTTGATCAAATTCTCATAGAAGCTCACCCAAACACATAAATCTTCGTAAAGGTGAGCAACAGACTCACAAAATAGTCTGAAAAATAAGCTTTTTTTTTTATCGCCAAGTACATCTTTCATATTCCCACAGTGCATCTCACCTGATGTCCACCATGTGCGGTTCCCTCATCTTTTCCTGGGCCCTTGCTAAAATGTTTTCCATTAGTGTGTTTAAGCATTTTTCCTTTAATATTCACAACAATCTGTGTTAAATTAAGTTCTCTTCAACATAATAGGTTTTTTTTTAAATGTGGGATTTAAATATAAAATAAAACTTGTGCTAGTTTCACTTATACCTTTAGAAGTTTTTTTTTTATTATTTTTTTTACATGCTCATGGGTCCCAGTCTTTACTTCTCTTTTTCTGCTTTCTTTAAACTATACAGAGACATTACTCGCCTACTCTTCAAAAGGCTGAGCTGCATCAGGGCTGCATAAAAAAATAAAAAAAAATCCCTGATGAAGCAGGATTCAAATGAGCAGTGGAGAAGAAGTCAATAAAAGTGGGTGGATTTCCAACCAGGGAACAATTATGTGTTTTTATGGTAGGACGATGTTTACCTCAGTATTTTGAATTATTTGGATGTGTCTCTTTTTTTTTTTACACATGCTCAACTAATTTGAACAAAATGTGTGACTCTCCAATCAGAGAAGACAATGGCCACACACAGTGGGCCTGAAACAGTCCCGTGCAGAACCCGTACTTGCAGGGTAACACCTCAACTTACGTATACTCCTTCAGGTGTGGCCAAAGGGGAGAGAGGATAGAAGACAGAACACACTCCTGTGGGATAAGGACTATTTATAGTTGCGCGCCCATGGCTGTGCTGTAGAGCAGACATGTACCTGTGACTAATCCATAATGCACATACATCCAAACATGGAACACACACCAACACATTCTGCATGAATGCACACCAACATTCATTGTCTATGCATGCTAACGAAGAGGACAAAACTCCTAACGTGACCACAATGTGGGATGTGCTGTAATGTTCAGTTAATATGCAAAAAAGTGATGTAGAAATAATAATGAAGGTATGTGGGCACCACCACACCCCAGCTGCGACAAAAGCAATGCCACCTAACATTCCCTCCCCTCCGCTCTCACCTCCACAGATAGAAAGGTCCCTTCTTAGTTTCAAACTTTGTAAAATATTTATCAGCACAAAAAAGGAAAACTTTTAATACACATGAAATCAGACCCCCCTGCCTTTGTTGTAGCTCTCTATCCCTTCCTCCCTCTTGCCCGGTCCCTCTTCTGTGGTTCTCATGAATAATGAAGACCTATGGAATCCAGTGGCTCAGATTGTCCCTGCAGTCGGATATAGCTCTCCTGTATTGATCAAATAAGGCTCCTTAAATAATTAACCAAGCCTTTGTCATGCAAATGAGTGGCCACAGCAGTGTGTTTCTGTGCGCTTCTGTGGCTTCAAAACATTGGAGGTGGCTGAAGGTTCACGAGGGGGGAGGCTGCAAACAAGTTGCGTCTCACTTACAAACTTGTACATTAAAGAATGCAGCCACACACATGCTTACTCAGACAAAGACATACATTCCCATCAGTCAATCTGTGGACGCATGTGCTTTCTACAGATATACCGTCATGTCTCCCTCCTCTGTGATCAGCTTTTTCTATAAAGCTCCCTTGTCCATAGTTCTCTCACTTTTCAGTAATGGATACGATAAACGGTAGCAGTGAGGAAGCACAAGATAAATCAACAAGGGGAGTGAGGATGGGAAAGAAAAGTATCTGCTCTAAACCTCTAGTTTACCATGAATTTACAAACAGCCAGAGAAAGGAGATAAGATAACTTTCATTCATTGTGCTCCTCATTCATCGCTCCAGCATCCAGGCGAGAAGAGAATCTGCCACATGACTTTGTCTTGTTGTTCAAGGACAGGGTCTTATGCAAAGCAATAGTTTTTTGAAATAAATGATTCATTTTCATCCAATTCACATTATTCTCCCTTATTCGGTATCTGTTTAATAGAAGGTGTCTTATCTGGAACTGAAACTTTTCCATTTTAGTTTGCAGTCTTTATGGGGACTTGCCAGCATGATTTAGTGCAAACTGTTGGCAGTTTAGTGAACATGCTCTCCCATGGTCAAAACATAAAGGCGATAAATAAGCCTCCAAAACAACAAAGCAATGAACAACACGATCTGTAAGAAAGTTACATGAAAATATGGTCGTGAAGGAAAACTGTGTTTTGGTGGCATAACTGGAACAACACAGGCTGATTTTAATTATTTCTATTTTAACTTGTAGACAATAATAATATAAATTGAAGAATAAACTAAATTTGGTTACAGAGAACCTGTAACCCACGTTGGAATAAATCATGAACTATTCATGCCTTTCCAATATATTTCCTTCAAAAAATAACTCTCGAGCTTGTTAATAAATTTGATGGGCTTAAAAGTAGATCTATCTAATTTTCTAATCATTTGGTCTTTCTTCACCCGTCCTCCATAAATGAAGGTATGGCTAAATGATGGCTTAACTACCCCTGCTATCTCAGCTCCCACAGCAACTGCCAGGATGCACTCTGTTGTCATCTAATCCTTTCCTCTTCTCATTATGTTAATAAAGACCAACTCATAAGGATCACAAAACAAGTGCTCTTCTCTTCTATTTTCTTCTTCTCCAGATTCTCTGCCCATGCTTTGCTAATTTTATCAAAAAGGTTCAGCGTTAGAGGCAGAGAAAGTTTAAACCTTGCTACGATTGATACATAGCTCACAAGCTGTTTTTGAACAGCAAATGTTACGTATATGCATAGGCTTGATAAATCATGATTAGGTACAGCATGTCAGCTTTATTAGCACCAATAAGCATATGTGCATGTTTGAGTGACTTTAAGTGTTTTAAAATGTATGTGTACCATGGGATACTGAACAAAGACATTTATCATGCAGATGTATAAGTGGGCATTTAATGTGCATTGCGAGAGATTTAGATTTTTTTTTTTAATTCCCATAATCACCTTAATTTAGCTGGAGTCATGCAAAGACTGTCCATCCATATTTGTTGTAGTAGGGACGACTGTAATCATCTCTACCGTAATCGTCTCATCGCCAGCTGCTTCCTTCTCTTTGTGCGTCTTGTGTGTTGCTGCAGCCTATCCCAGTGGACTATGGGTGAGAGGCAGGGCACGCTCCAGGAATTTTCAAAAAAATCTCCGTCCACACGTAAACGCATCAGTGCGTTTTCGAAGACGGCTATAAGCATGCCAAACCATGTGGTGGCAGTATTGAGTCAAATTTTATCCAATAGGAATCCTCCGCGTTTTTTGTTGTCACAAAATGCCTGCAAGAATACTGACATCAACGAGGTTCGTACTCCATCATAGTTGTACACACGGGCCCATAAATATGACGTCACAGCGGTTTTCGTCGCAGGCAAGACATCAGCGTTTTTAAAAAGTTGCGGATACACCGTTCACACGACAACGCAGACCCAGCGTTTTAAAAAAAATCCACCTAGGCCAACGTTTTCAAAAAGTTGCGTCTTCGTTCCGGATATCTGTGTTGTCGTGTGGACAGAAAGCGGAGACGCAACAAAAAAATTGCGTCTTCAAAAAGTTCCGGCATCGTGTGGACAATTCACAAAGACACAGGGAGAACATACAAAAGAAAGTAATGCAACCCTGAACCTTGCTGGTTTGAGGCAACAGTGCTATAAGCATGTACACCTGTGCAAAAAATAAAACATTAAAAATAAATAAAAGACAGTTTTTGTGGTCTATCTCCTGGCTTTACAAGTCTTGACTTCCCACTTACATCAAGAGGGACATAGATGAAATCGACACTGAGGAGGATGTGATAGTAGAATTTCTCTTTTTTTTTTTACTTTCTCCCATAATGCCCCTGTGTCTCAGAATGTCTGCCTTTACTGAAACAGCTGAACTACTTCGCTTCAAATTCCGTAAAATTTAAATGGAAAGGGGAAAGTGACATTTGCGTAGATATTTGTCAATAAGCACAGCCATGCTTGTACACCCAGTGTTTTACAGCGGTAGACCTTGATTTAATAACTGCTCTAGATTCACATCTGTCAACTGTCACTCACAAGCTATAACACAAATGCCAAAGAGATGGGGGCATCATGATTGGAGGAAATGTGTGTGTGTGTGTGTGTGTGTGTGTGTGTGTGTGTGTGTGTGTGTGTGTGTGTGTGTGTGTGTGTGTGTGTGTGTGTGTTTGTGTGTGTGTGTGTGTGTGTGCGTGCGTGCGTGCGTGCGTGTGTGTGTGTGTGTCTGAAATACCACCTGCTTTGTTTTGGTCTTTGTCACAATTTCACAATATGAGATCAAATTCATGCACTTTTACTTCATAAAATTATGGCATGGTAGTAAAAGGATGCAAAGTATAACTCCGAGAATAATTATGCGGAACTCATCCAGAACTCTAATAATTAAACACATGGTAAATTATCAGACTTGACTCCCAGGGTGTCTCACCCCTGCTGGTTTGTTTTTAATAAAGATCCTTCTTCTAAGTGGCTCAAATTAATGCTAATAGACTGCTGATCATTTTCATATTTGTTTCCTATTTGCTAACATTCTCAAGGTAGTCCAGTTTTCTTCCACCATCAAAAATGTGTAACACAAGTGAACTAGTCACTAAAAATTATCTGCAGATGAGTGTGAGTGTGTGTCTGTGTGTGGCCCTGTGATAAACTGGCGACTTGTCCAAGGTGTTGCCTGCCTCTTACCCGTAGTCAGCGGGGATAGAGTCAAGTGAAATTTGTGACCCGGATTTGGATAAACTGAAGATCAGACGTCTTCCACAAGATGAATGAATGGTGTTGGGTTACAGTTCTCTAATTTCCATGTTTACCATTGAAGCAGTCGCTCAGCTGACTTAGAGTCAGCTCTGCGCTTGTCTCACGCGTGCTTACTGAGAAACACACATCCATTCCCCCACAGCTATTCTTAACATGCTCACTTGATACGCACGCACGCACACACACATACACAGGCCTTGCCAAGAGAAGACGCACAAACTTTTCCCCCAGTGAAGCGACATCTCCTCAGGACAGGAAAAGTAAATGATCAAGAGTGATTTGTGTGTAAGTGTGCAAACGAACACACAATGTGTTTTGCTGTAAAGCTTTCCTGTCAGCGCTGAGGACTCCTGGAGCACACGGTCCATACAAATAGGCTGCCTCAGGTCTTGCTTGCTTGCTTGAATACACCACAACCATCAGCAACAGATGACAGACCAGAGAGGGTGGCGACAAAGAGCTTGTTCAGCCCTAACAGAAAGAGACAGAGGGCTGCAGAAAGAGTTCATAAGAGGGACCAGCAGATAGACAGAGTTCACTGTCATTAATATAAAGAATAAATAAAATGTAAAGCAAAGAATTTGGTTTGACAATTTGACAGGAAGCAAATGCTTAGCGTGTGAGGTTTGTATTTTATAAGTGGCTACAAAGGGGAGCAGTGTGGGTGTATTTAATAATGACATGAAATAAGAGCAAAACAGACATGAAACATAAAGGAAAAAACAGAGCGACTAAGACAGACATAAAAACATCCAGATGAAATGACTGATGGAGCGAGACAGAAAAAATAGATGAAGAAAGTGGGATATGAAAAGAGGAGTGTGACACAGGGATAGGGCAGGTGGAAAGGTGTGTGTGCGTGGGGGAGGAGGGGGGAACGCTGCAGAAGACTTTGCTATGACAACCTGTACAGAACTTGGCATGCTCTTAAATGTACAGCAGAAATGTCACTGTTAGGCAGTGAGAGAATGCACTGCACACACAGACATATCTCCACCTCACAGGCAAGACAGCTGACAAAACCAAACTGTCCTTGATGTAGACCAGGATGACTGAAAAAGGAGGCAATTCAGTGACAAAATAATGTGAAGATTTACCGTAAAGCTTTTTCATCTTGTCCGTTTCTCTCCACCTCCTTTCGTTCTCACGGTTCTACACAGTCGTACGTCACTGTAATCTAAAGTCATTAAAACCAACCTAAAGTTAGGTTTAAAGAGTAGTGCCTAGAAAAGTGTCTTGTATGACTTGTACACAGTGTTTCCGTGACGTGGTGAAGAAGTACCCCACCTGCTTGAGCACCTTTTAATGATTATTGATGAAGTTGCTCAGTTAAAGAGAAAAACAATTAAGACCCTGTCGCTGTAGAGTCCACACCACTAATGAGCGGGGGCATGCTGGGGCCTGCTCGCCATACTGCTGACTCGTGTATAAAACCTAATGGAAGCAACGCTTGTTTTAATCACACCTGAAACCCAAAGGCTGGAGGTGGCTGTCGTTGTCAACGCCTTTCCACGGTCTTTGGCTTGTAGGGCTGGAGCTGCAGCGGAAGACTGGCTGAGTGTGCAGGTCGCTGGAGTCTGGGGAGGGGGTGACGTGTGCAGGCGGCTTTTCACTTCAGCTGTTGACTCAAGGGCTAACTGACCCTTCCCCTCTCCTTTTGGGACCCAATAAAATTATCCAATCAAGATGATTGTCTTCCACTCCTGAAATATCTATTTTCCACGCTGTTCTCCTCCTTGTCATCTCCTTCTTTGCTCTCCTTTACTCTGCCTATGATTACTTTCTTTCCTTTCCCCCTTAATGGTATTGCCACCCCCATTTCATATTACAGCACAAGCTTAGTCTAAGCAGCAGCTGTTTAATTTATAGGAGAACTGATGTCTGGCTGACCTTTTCCACCTCCAGCTGTTTTCTTCCTTGTCCCTCTGGCTTCACCACTCTCATCCTCATTCTCTCTTTGTCTGGCAACCTTTCCATCCATCTATATCTTGAAAATAAGGTCATGTGTGTGCAAAAAACGACTATGAGTAATGGAGCTAGAGGGACAAGCAAGAGAGAACAAATAACATTGTGCCCCAAAGAGCTGTGTCTGAGAAACATTAGCTCTTCCTCTGTGTACATAGAGGTAAGGGTGTGTATCACATAGACACCACCAGGTCTGATTGGTGTGCGCACACACGAACACACACACACACACACACACACACACACACACACACACACACACACACACATACACACACATCTTGTCACAACAGCAAAATCCTTTTTTTGTGCGTCACTCAGTCTTTCTTACTGTCCGCTCATTCCCTCATTCTGAACCCCCAATCTCATCTAAAGGATTTATGAAGGGGCACATCTCATCCCTCTAATGCAGCGCAGCCTCGGTTGGACCGAGAACAGCCTTGTTCCAAACCAGACATCCATTAAACCAAGGTATTACTGTAATACAACTATTGGACAACTCTATCTCCCTCTGTCTCTCTCATTCAGGCTGAACATGAGCGAGAGTGATGTTATTAATATAGATTCCACTATAGTGTACAGAAATTTCATTTCTATGCATATCAGATAAAAACGCCTCACAGCAATGGCCTTATATATTCAAATTGAAAAAGCGCTTTGGCTGCAGGAGGATCTAAGTAAATGCTTGGATGATGATTAGGTTTTTCTTTTGTTTAGGATCCACATTGGACTAAATAAGTGCGTAATACAAGCCATAGAAAGACCCTTCTGGTATAGGAGATGGGGATTGCAGCAATCCAGTCTTCTCACCCGATTCCCCTGCGTCTATCCTCCCACCAAAAGACTCTCCGATCCAATTACCAGCATGGAGCTGCACAGCTCAGCACTGACTGCACCAACCTGTGTGAACTACGTCTGCTCTACTCTGTCTCCTTTACATTCCCTTTGCTCGTTCTCTCCATCTTTATGTTTAGTTTTCCCTTCACTTACCCTGCGATGTGATGCCGTCATGCTCTGTCAACCTGCAAAGGGCTTTTTTTCCTTTTTTTTTTTGCATTAAAAC
This sequence comes from Antennarius striatus, assembly GCF_040054535.1. Taxonomy (NCBI): domain Eukaryota; kingdom Metazoa; phylum Chordata; class Actinopteri; order Lophiiformes; family Antennariidae; genus Antennarius; species Antennarius striatus. The sequence goes on along the minus strand of NC_090785.1, from coordinate 16,949,440 downwards.
TTTGTGTGTCTGTGTATGTGTGTTTGTCAGCTGCGAGCTGAGAGGGAGTTTCAGGCTGATTAAAGAGATGATTTATAGGAGCATGATGTTGGAGGAATTCCCTGATCTCTCTTCAAATCACGTCTTCTCAAATGAGCTCTCTCCACTCAGCCACAGAAGAGACTCGCCCCAAGACACGTGCATATGTATATATACACACACACAGAGACACACACATAGATACATAATTCTTTAAAATATCACTATAAATCTAGCTGTAAAGAAGCTCCAACTTTGCTCCACCATTGTTATTTAGCGTGATAAACATGTATCTGCATATGAATGCAGAGGGAAGAGATGAGGCTTTGGATGCATTCTAGTTTCTGCTTATTGTCTCAGTAGTATTGACCAATCAAAATTGAGTGTGTTTTGGATGCATGCAGAAAAGCAGTCCATTTGGAGAGAAAAAAGGCTGAATGCCTTTGCCAAAATTTAAATCTCAGAACCCTTCGGCTATAATTTTAAGATGATTTAGCCAGTTTTCGAAATCTCAATTCAAATGCAGATTTATGTTTAAGGAATAACGTATATACAGCATGACTGTGATATGTCATCTTCCACTTTCTTTTCTTTTGTGTTTTGTGTTGCTAAATGGACTATAAAGAATAACTGGTGAACAGAAGATTAAGTCTTAGCCCAGAGAGCTACAGTGATATAAAAAAAATATTAATCAGGCAATTACTGATGGTTTCTACATTGATGAGTGGAAATATTAATTACCAGGGCTGTCAGTTTAACATGTTCATTAGATTAATTAATTACGCTGCAAATTAACGCGCAATAAAATTAACGAAATTAATCGCGAGTGGCAAGTCAATGCGCAAGCATTTTAAATTTGGCCCACTGAGAGACCTGTAGGCTGCAGTGACGTCACTTCCTACCTGCGCCACTAGTCAAAAGCAGGGTGACTGACAAGAGATGACGCGACACAGGAGAGCGAGGAAAGCCCACTTGGACTTTAGGGCGGAAAGTTTATTTATAAAAAGAACAAAGACGGGACTATCAATAAAAACGCAGTGATTTCTACCTTTTGTAAAAGATAATTTTCATGTCACTGAAGCAGCTCCAGCCTAACGTATTATTTAAATGCAAAACTTGTCAAGGACACAGAGTTGAACGTTAGCTTACCCCTTTAAAGGAAATGCCTGTTGGCATCTTGGTATTGATGTTTCCGTATTTAGAGGCATGCTATACTATTCATTTTGAACTCCTGTATTGAGTCAGCTTTAGTATTCATTTTGATTGAGTCTGCTTATGTTCCTATTTGAGACTCAGCCTTATTTTATTTTTGAATTTTATTTAACTGTATTTGTATTGCATTTTTGAGAAATGCACCTGGCCTAATTGGTTTGCTGATGTTCTTGACCTTTTTCTTTTGAATTTCATTTATAAAGCACACTCAACCAATAAAAATGTGGATTTCAAATCGTCTCTTCTTGGTGTATTCTATTGATTAGTCATGCACTACAATTTTGTAATGTCCTAGAATTCAAATTCTTTATTTGGGGGCCTTTAGCAGGTATGAGATTAAAATGTAATTAATTAGATTAATTTTCTTAATCACCAGACAGCACTATTCATTCATTCATCTTCCAACCCGCTTAATCCGCTAACGCAGGTCGCAGGGGAGCCGGTGCCTATCCCGGCAGTCTCAGGGCGCGAGGCGGGGGACACTCCGGGCACGACGCCAGTGTACCGCGGACAGCACTATTAATTACACAAAACTAATCTGATAAGTCAACTATAGTATCACGTCACCTTATCAAAAAGATCAATCTTTCAAATAATATCTTTACCAAATCAGATATCTGAGATCAAAACAGGTCTCTGACTCCCCAAAATTTGGACTTTTTCCAAATTCCCTTCTCCACAAGCCTCAAATGGACAAGGGTGATATCTCTTTTTAGCTATTGTCCTACAAATAATACCTACAAATTTAGTAGTTAATAACTAATAACTTATTGAGAAATTAATGTTTAATATGAAAAGATATTTGCAAGTTTTCAGAAGCAGTTTCAATATGTATTACACGGATAGAAAAACAACCTCCCTTTCTAGGTGAGTCTTCTTTGCTAATTTCATTGTAAAAAAATATTTACAGATGCCTCCCACACTTCAGAATCAGAAGACATTTGCAAATGGATATACTCACATGTATTAAAAGCACTACCAGTGATCCAAACTCAAGCAAAGGAGGAGGCATCTCACCACAGTTCATAACACAGGATTGGAAGCTGTTACTCCCACATTGATCGACGTGTATTTTAATCATAACTACACCACACAACAAGTTTTTTTCAAATAAATTTAATGATGATGTTTTTTAAATTGCAGCAAATGTGAAATAAGTGAGACAAAACATTACATATTATAGGTATTTAATTAGTTGTCTACTTTGAATGAAAAAGATCTCTATATATTTGTCAGTGCTTGTCACACTTCATTATACTGCATTTAATAAACAAAAAAAGCAACTACAGTTCTTTATATATTTTGTTGAAGTGACATAGGAGTGTCTCTATTACCATGTAAACCACTGCCATAGAAGTTCAAATAAAATTATTTAATTTGGATAGCAAAGAACATGTTCAGTGCTGGAACACTGGTTAAAAAGGGTAGATAGAATAATAAATGAAAAATAGAATCACTAAAAAAGACAAAATCAAGACTTAATTAATTATTCTCAGCTATTGTTAAGCCTACAATAAGGTGTTAATGTGGCAATTTGCAATTCGCCTGTGTGGTATCTTCTCTTTCTCAGATATCCTCAATCTGATTCTGCATCAATTAGTGATTTCCGATATTTCCCAGGAAGCCTTTCAACATGCTCCAGAAAACCTCCCCAGAGTCAGTTATGCTCAGCTGAATTATAAGTAAAGCCAACGAAGCCAATGCCAGTGCAAGACTTGACAACATTAGCTTTAAACACGATCAAGAAATTTTATTTTCAGCCAGGAACATAGAATCTTTACAATCCTCACTTAGTGCATCATGTCATCATAATATTGCATTACAATATGCACAACATGTTATAACTCCCCACCTATAGATTTGAATAAGATCACTTGAAAACTTCACGCTGTCAAGCTTTTTAACTCCACATATTACCTGTCAATCAAGCACCCAACCAATCACCGCGCCCAACCAATCACGGCGCATCAATCTGCCAGAAGGGATCATGTGAGCAATATGGCGTAAGGCATCAGGAAGCGAGGCTTTTTGTTGCGGTTACGCCTTTCCTCCACATGACAACGCAGACATCCGGGACGAAAACGCCGGCCAATATGAAGTATTTGAAATCGCCAGGTCTGTGTTTTCGTGTGGACGCTGTAACCGAAACTTTTTCTATCCGGGGGGCGTCTTCCTGCAACGAAAACCGCTCTGTCGTTAGTGAATTTCCTTACGTCTCAGTCATGTTCTTGGAGTTGTTCTGCTTATAAACGTGTTGATCAACGCGCTTATGCGGCTACTTGTGGACATGACCTGATTCAGGTAGTGGTTCGGTTTGTACCGCGAGTTTTTGACACCGATATAAGGCGAGTGTTTTCTAAACAGGAAAAATTGTCAAAAAAAAAGAAAAGAAATCACCTAGGACCTGCCACACTGGACAAAAATGTTTTTAAATAAAAACCAATGATATGATCCAGGCATTTACTGTACCTCAACGTTACAAAAGCACAATCGTCCATACCTCAACCCCAACCCCCCTATCCTCACTGTACATGTTTACTGTATTTTCATTTTTGTCATGTCCAAATGATCATTTTCCATACTGCCAATGTGTGTGTGTGTGTGTGTGTGTGTGTGTGTGTGTGTGTGTGTGTGTGTGTGTGTGTGTGTGTGTGTGTGTGTGTCTTTACTGTATATGTGTGCAAGAAATTGGAGTTAAACAAAAGTAATCTCCCTATGGGAATTATTAATAGATTTATTTATTTGATTTTTGGTACACACACACACACACACACACACACACACACACACACACACACACACACACACACACACACACACACACACACACACACACACACACACACACACACACACACACACAGTGTACTGCCATCACTAAAATTAACTAAAATATACATGTTTTGCATACTTCCTCATTTTGCTGACAGCTTTATTAACAGGCTTTCTGCAAAATGCCACACACTTCAAACTCATGCCAACTAATAGTTTACAGTCCAGTAGATGTCATTTTAGAGCAAATGAAGCCTCATGAAGCTTCGAACCGCAGTGAACCGATTGGGATGAAAAGCTTCAATGCTTCATGGCATTGAATGGCTTCATCTTCCCATCACTAACTATACATGGACTTCCCAGTTAACATTATTTTAGTTTGTCTTAACTGTAGCACTAATTTTCCTGTTTTTGAGCACAGTCCAAACAGCAGGAACGACACAAGAAACGAATTCTGAGTGAAACTAGCTGGCTGGCACAAACAGTCTGTCCAGTTATGGTTTCCGTTTGGAATGGGACAATCGATGTAGTATCCAAAATGCTCCTCAGGCATCTGAAAAAACGCTCTTTTAGTAACTACATACAGTTCTATTCATGTAGTCAGCTAACAGAACTATCACTTCTCTAAAATCTCTTTTAATCTCACCATTAGTCAGCTTTCTTTCTCCAGTTAGCCTGATAACATTCATCTACGGCTTTGCAATGCCCGCAAACACAAAGTCATTACATCACAACATTGATTTTTGACTACGTTGGGTGCGCTTGGTTTATAATATCAATACATTTGTTTTCATATGTTTGGTATGAAATCTGATATTATTGTTTTATCTATGGGTTCCTGCTAGTTATTACATATTGTATTAATATAATAATTATATAAAATTTGCATTCTATAAAAAGGGTGCAATTCTGACCAGCTACAAAACAATAGCAAAATTCATTTCAGTTGTAGAAATATTTATTTGCACACAGAAAGCGTAAACATGCTTTCTAAAAAGAATAACAACAAATACACCAGTAACAATGAATGAGTTCATGAAGGGAAATACTATATCACTGTCAGTGCTCAGTTATCCTTTAACAATGATGGACAAGCAAGAAACCATTATTTATTCTACCCATTATGGAAAGTCACAAGAGATCCGGCTCTATGTAAGAGCTGCAGTTCCTCCAGAGGCTGATCATAGAGACAGACATCCATTTCAACTTACTTCATCTTTTGGGAATGAAATCATCTGATTGGCATTTCATTGGAATACAGACGCAAAGTAAGGGATACTGTGAACCCTACCCTCTGAATATAGCTAGTAATCTCTATTCTGCTCCCTCACCATTGATCGCCTGATCGCTGTTCTATCGCCGAAAAATCCATTGAGCAGTGGGACCCCGCTCCTAGCTGTAGGCCTAATGTTCCAGAATGCAATCAATAGCCACTGTCTTGTTGTACGACCACCATAAGCAAATTATGTGTTTGATGGGAGTTATAGATGGGATGTGTGCAATTCTTAAATGTCCCCAGTTGCTTCAGGTAAATTAGTTCTACTGGGAGAGCAGTTCGATTTTTGACACACTGGAAGTGTTTATTTTTATTTATTTAATCTCTCTTTTCCAGACTCATTCTTTGCAGGAACAGGGAGAGAGGCTTTTAATAGTGATGAGTGTGTGCTGTAATGTAACTTCAGTGCTGTTGGGAGCTTCATTAACAAAGCGGGGTTTTTTTTTGTAATACATCACTCTCAGTTCAGGAGCTTTGGATGATGTTAAAAAAATAGTATCCCCTCTCAAGGTTATGATTTCTTTCATTTCCCCTGATTCCTCTGTTTCTTTGGAAAAAGTAATTGTTTCTTACTATGGCTGTATTCAGGCTATGTGAGTATATTAGCTGAATCCTCCGGCAGGAGTGTGGGCTAAATGGAACAGTGTCAAGAGGCTGGATGCCCTGCCACTGCTATATGTGTGGGAGGATGACTGGGAGTTAAGTAACGATGGCCAAGTACATTTTTCAAACTGTGTCTGTTATGCATAATTTTCAAACTGCATGACATTCCAGCAGTTCAATCAAAATTGATTTCCTATACTGTCTGATTGTAGGTACAGCTGCACATTAAGTGGTGCAGTTTTAGATAGTGAAAAGTGTGTTTTCTTTCAGAATAAATGTAATTTTACATACTTAATTTTTTGGATTGAAGGGGTATCATTGAAAAGTGTGCAGAGAACGCATGAATGCTAGAAGACAAAAACATGTCAGCCTAAACATATAACAGTGCTCTGACTTAAAGAAGTCAGCAGTTATTGGCCAGCTGGAGCCCAGTTTGGCCACTAAGTGTATGAAATACTCCCTGATGGATCCAAGGAAGGCTAACATCTGACATGAAGTTATAGAACCAACCATTGCCGAAGCAGAAAATATTGAAATCTAAATTCATGACAGAATCACTAAAAGCAAATATTCACCAGTAATTAGACCAAGCCCAGGTAATATACCTAACATGCATTCACAACTTTCTGAATTGCACGCAACTGATAGGTGATACTATTTACTTGTAGACTGAACAAATTCAATTGTTTCAGCAATAGCCGCTTGTCTGCCTTGCAGGTCAAGGGTCTGCTGAGGCCTATCCCAGCTGACTACAGACAAAAAGCAGCGTAAACTCAAGATAAGATGCCAGATCATTGCAGGGCAGACCCCATCATTATTAAAGAAAAACATACATGCCAACAATTGTGATGCATAAAAGCCTGTTGCAAATTCCTTTGACTTCATTATCTGAGATTCATGATTCATCTTTTCACTCTTTAACTCAATAAAAAAAATCTTTCCACTCCTTTATGTGCAGGATAAACAGCTAGTAGACCATTTCAGACAACCCCTAGATGTAATAAAACTAACTAACTAACTAACTAACTAACTAACTAACTAACTATATATATATATATATATATATATATATATATATATATATAGTATATATATATAGTATATATATATATATATATATATATATATATATATATATATATATATATATATATATATATATATATATACTATAGTGGCCTGAACCCGGAAGTTCAAGCCACTAGCCCAGTTAGCTCCAGTCTTCACATTTGTCCAAGTCTCTCACTTACAGAGCTGTTTTGGCTTCGTCAAACATAGCGGTTTATATTCCTTTGATTGTGATGGACTTAACGTTGCCATTTGGGGAACCCCGATGCTTTATTCACCAGGACTGAACTCATGACGCCGGCGTCTACCCGGATGGCTGGACTGTAACGCCAAAGCGGCCTCCGTCTTCGCGTTCGTCCATCTCACACACACGGTTACGGCTTCGTTGGACACAGCGGTTTGTTTTCTTGTGACAGCGAATCTTAAACTGGTGTATTTCTTTTTTACTTGAAGAATACTGTGTTTATTTTGGCATTACATTTCAACAACACTCTGTCACTGACAGTGTTTTACAGGAGTAACTGAAGCAGAACTGGAGATATTGTGTTTTATAGTTCGTACATTTGCCATTAAACGCTCGGCCCCTACATTATTCGTACTGCAACACAGGCTGAGAGTCCACTTGCAGCTAATCCAACCTCAAGTCTGTAGCCTGGAGCATAGATGAAGAGTTGGATTGAGGGGTCCGGGAAGGTCACCCATCGGTGCTGTGAACTTAAGGTTTTGTGATTCTTAATTCACCCATGTGTACACACACACGCACGCACGCACGCACCCTTTTCTAAATGTAACTTCTGAATGGAGCAGCAGTCCCTTGTTTGGTGGACAGCAATAAAAAAAGAGAAACATACTAAGAGAGAGGGAGCAACAAAAACCAACAAATAAGGTGGTAATCTGTCTAGATCTGTGTTTTGATCCTCTTTGGCTTTCGTGGTGTGTGTACGAGGTCACATCAAGCATCAATTCATAGGGGTAGAAAAACAGGCTGCACAATTTATGCACAGCAGCTAAAGTAACCAAAAACAGATTGAAAAGGATCAGCTTTATGTCAACATTGAATCTTTCCCTCCATGTGTGTGTGAGCAGGATTAAGACACACAACCGTTGACACTGAATCATTTGACGCATAATGGGCAAATGACCATTTACGTTTTCTGACATCTGTATACAGTAGATGATGGTCTGAGTTGAATAGAGGGTATGGAGCTTACACTCCTACAGTTGTCCAGGGATGAAGCTGAAACCCAGCAAACAGTCCAGATGGGTCAGCAGCACCGAGCCAAAGCCCTCCTTAACCTGCTGGATCAGACAATCAGTCCTACTTCACAGCTACAGCAGAGATCACACACAATCACCCTAAACACACACACACACACACACACACACACACACACACACACACACACACACACACACACACACACACACACACACACACACACACACACACACACACACACACACACACACACACACACACACACACATTCCCCTATACACAGTCACATTTAGACAGGGGTTTGCCAACCAGATTGCTTTAAAAGTTTGAGCTGCAATTCTGAAATGTGAGGTAATAAAATCTGTCTCACTGGTTTGTTTATCATAACTACTGTAAAATTGCTTTTATAGATTGAATTCCATATAAAAGATCAATTTGTTTCTTTGGGAATACTCAATAATACAGTACATTTAATATTCCTTTCTGCAGACTTGTTTATTTTCATGTAGACTGGAGCATTAGAGATGCTATTATAAGAATGGGTAAATTGGTCCACTGAGGTTTGATGTATCCCATAACAAGCACCGGGATTCTGAAACATTTCTGCATCATGGGCCGACATTACAGCATTTACTATTTGTTATGAAGAATTCTTTGGTCTCTTTAGATGATCAAGAACATTGAATGAATGAACATTGTAATTGCAAGGAGCAATGCAAAGCAAAAGAAGAAAGCTGTCATTCACTCTGTCCTTCTCTGCTTGAGAGAAACCCATTTAAAAAAAAAAATCCATTTTGACTTGTTTGGCTTTTTCATAGCTTATCGCTAATTAGCGCAGAATTAGCGGGCTGATTGTCCTGAAAACATCCGAAATTGTTTAGAGTTGTCAGGAAGACATTTTGAAAATGGCTCTCTCCCTTTTCGCCCGTCTTTAAACGTGTGATTATGCATATCAGCTTGCAGCTCTGCTTACTGCACAGCAGACAAGGCACAGTGAAGCGAAAGGGAAGGGAAATGTGTGCACGTACATCGTCAGCAATTACTTTTTTCTCAGAATAATCATCACGCAACTGTGGGGCACACTGAATAAATAAGAATGTAAGTTGGGTTTAGGGCACATTGTTATCACAGCTGTGCCAGTGCTGTGACTGTGAAATGGAGAATATGGTTTCAGCGCCTCAAAAAACACTCTCACCCACTGGGCTAGTGTTCCTCAAATTCAGCTCACCCGTTGTGATATCCTCTTGTCGGCTGTGAGTGCAGGGGTCTGATATTCCATCCTACACTGGATTTCAGCTCTTTCCGTATACTTAATATTGTGTCTTAGCTCGAGTCTGGAAAAAGCAGCACCCACTTTGGCCTCCATATGACAGTCAGGCTATACTGCGTTTTAGTAGCGCTGCTTCCGTTTCACCAATAAAACACAGACAGTAGTGAGGAATGCAGGAAGGAGGGAAAGACAAATTCCCAATCTGATCTCTTTTCGAGGTAGAAAAATAAAATAACCAATCCATTATACGAGCACCACCCCTGCTGCGTTTCCCTGATACCCTCAAGCTATTAGCAGCTAAGGACACAAATAGATCACGGGAGATATTAAAAAGCAGCGGGAAACTAACAGTTTAAAAGCTTTACCGTAATCCTGACTGCTGAACAAAAACATGCTCTGAATTTAGTCAAATTATTTTTGGAAAACTTTTTTCTTCCTATTTTACATTCATTGGTATTTTTAGTTTATTGTGCTTATTTTTATTTGGATTTGAATTTACATATCAGACGTGTGATCTGAGGTAAACACGTTATAAACCAGGAAGAACCTCCACGAAACCCTGACAGTTTTATGTCAGTCATTACTCACTTACTCTCCGTGTTAATATATTTTTATTTACTTTTCCTTTTTGTCTTTTCTCACCTACATATGTTTCAAATAAAGTGATGGTTTTCAACCTGGCAGGTGGTTCTCGAGCAGAAAATATTGAAGTCAGAGCAGTGAAACTGATCTAATAATGAAAACACAGGAGACACATGTAATGTTGTTCATAACAATGAAAATGTACAAACACAGTATATCAGGATCCCAGATTTCCATGCTTTATCCTCATAACTGCAGTCACAGATGTGTGGATGACAGGAAATCAAACACTTTGTCACAACTGATCTAGAGTCAAGTGGTGAACAAGATTGATGTTAACAGATTTTGACGTTATACAACCAAACCTGGGTGTGCAGCAGAAAACACATCAGAGTTTGTGTGTAAAGTTGGTGTATTTTATGGAAAGCTTTGTTTAACATAATGGCGATGATGACTTCAATTATTTTCTTTTAATGCAAACATAAGGGCTTTCTCTTGATGCCTGATGACTCAAAACAATTTGGTCAAACTCAAACTGCATTCATAGAATACCACCTGAGAACCCTGAGATGGGTTGGAACAGATTACTCAGCTCACCTCAGCAGTGTAAAGAAAATGAAATTTACAATGTCCTTGAGATCTTTGAACCAATGATCTCCATCCAACAAATCAAAAAGATCCACTATCCAGACTCGCACACCCCGAATTTAATGACTCCGCTGCAAAATCTCTTTGGGTTTAGCTCCTGTGTGAATTATGAAATCCTTGTTGAGGGAAAATGAAATACCAGCAGACATAATAAACATGAAGGCAGTTTAAGTGATTATGTTGCCACGTCTTCACAAACTAAATCCATGAAAATCCATGAAACTAAATCCATGAAAATAACACAGAGTGTGAGTGTTTGCTTGAGGATGTTGTCTGAGTTGCTAGAGGAAAAGGCCTGATTTGATATTTGAGCTTAAACCTTTTCACATATCCTTGGTTGAACTTAAATCAGATGTCTGAAGAAATTGTATGATTGAATATTTCAGTTTCAGGCAGATTTCCAATCTATATTTTAATTGCAGGGTTGGGGGTAAGAGTCCATTAGACCTAAAGTAATGAGCATGTTTAATATTATAATAAGGGTTCAGTTCAACATATGCATGAGGACCATTGATCTGGATTTCTAGCCTTTGCCCTGCAACTAAAATGTGCTTCTGTCACTGGGTTTACTAGTACAGTGTTTTTTTATATTGACAAACAAGTTTTGTTCTTTATGACTGCAAAGACTCCAAATCCAATACAGTCATATTTTTTCTAAAAGGACTTCCTGCAACTATTAAGAAAAACACTTTAAATAGATGTCCTGCTTACATTCATAGGTGTTTATTAGGAACTATGTAAGAAAAAAAAAAAAACTTCTATAGATGGTAGGACAATATTGTGAGAAAATCTCCAATTTCTAAAATTAAATTCAATGAATGACAAAAAAACTCTTCAGTGCTCTCATCTTATTAGAAACAATTATGAAATTCTCAGGAATTAAGATACAAAAAAGGTGAAAATACTGAAACTTGCTAAATGTTTCTCAGGCTAATCTGGAGGTGTTATGTTATAAAACGTTTATAGTCAGCACCAAGTTACTTATATTTAAAAACAAAATACATCTGATCACCATTGTGAAAAAAGAAAGACGAATGTGACAAAATGGTTTGAAACATTCCATTTTTTTTTAGTAAAAACTTGGATCTTTATGTCTTTTAACATTAACTTAAACTTTAAACTTCTGACTTTATTTTCAGGTACATACACACACACACACACACACACACACACACACACACACACACACACACACACACACACACACACACACACACACACACACACACTCACACATACAAACACACAATCACACACACACACACACACACACACACACACACACACACACACACACACACACACACACACACACACATTTTCACTAATTAATGTTGCTAAAAAGAACTCTTTTTTTTGTCATTTAGACGTGTCACATCCGATACTTTCTTTTCCACATTCTAAATTAGCTGAGAAAAGGGAAATATTTCACATCCAGTGTTGCAGGCAGCAGCATGACAGGAGATGAAGCCAATAATAACTTAACCATCTCATTTGACTGCAACACTGGGGACATTAAGATGAACAGGTTAATATCATGCTGCTAATAACTGCTTGTGTTTTTGCAACATTAAAAACTAGTTTATCTCCAAACTTTCAGTTTCACATACTGTATGTAAATATATATATATACACACACATTTTAATTTTCTAGTAATTAATTATTCATTCATTCACTGTCAACCACTTCATCCGCTGTGGCGGATCGCGGGGGGCTGGAGCCTATCCGAGGTGACTGAGGGCGAGAGGCGGGGGAAATTACCGGACGCGGGTCCAGTGCACTGTGGTAATTATTTATTAGTCTACTATAATTAATATAGGAAATGTTGGAAATATATTTTATCTCATTGTGTGTCCCTGAGAAAATGATTCATAATCAGTTTAATCATCTTAAATACGTGATAATTAAATAAGCATAGTGCCTCTATAACATTAATAAGGTGTTTTCATCTAACATCAATGGTAAAGTCCTCAATGTGGACGAAAGCATGCCTGCCGCTGAAGAGATGACTTCACAGCGTAAATACAACATGTGGCTCCTCAAAACACCCTCAGTTCTTATGTGACCTCCCTCCTCAATTACAGATACATTCTTGAGTTGCTGTTGAGTGACAGCAATGTGAAGAAAGCAGTGGAGTGAACTGGAAGACCTGTAGTGTCTAGACTACTCTTCACAGCAGCGGGACTTCCGATTATTATCCACAACATTACATCACAAGACAGCAGGGGCCTTTCAGGACTCAGTGGTGGCATAGACAAAAAGTAATGTGAAGACACAATTACATCTGGTTACAATCAAAAGCTGAGGACTTTAACTTAATGATGTTCTGACCAATTTTTCCAAGTATAACCTTATAGTCACACACAGACACACACACACATCTTCTATTCACAGTCACATCACAATATCGGCTAATGTTATTACTATTCACCACCGTTGTGTAAACATCAAATATGAATGGTGCAGACAAGTCATTCTCTGTGTGTTCTTGTATGAGTGTGTCTACATGTGAGATAATGTGTGCGTGTGTCTGAGCAGATTACAATCATCCAGGACATTCATCTATTATGTAGCCGGTGAGGAGATGGAGTAGGGTTGGGTGATATGATGGCACTTTCACAAAGGATTACATTACACTCTCTCCCATTCTTCCCCATCATACAGCAGTCTTCTACTCTTTCCAGTTCAGCATTTGATAATGGGCGCTGCTTATGTTATGCACTGAGCTGGTGCTAAATAAAGGGTTACGCCCAAAAGGGATGGAGCTATGGACACATTAGCGTGAGTGTGCCTTTAAGTAGTTATCACTTACTGTATTTCTCCTTTGCCAACTGGTATTCATGCTCAACTACTATCTCTATGTCACAACTATGGTTGGGACCAAAAGTATAGTGTTTACAGGCCAATTATGCAGTTTTGTCAATGTACTGATCATTTAGTCTGTCTAATCAAAAAGCCGTTTTATATGGCAGGGCACAATGCAGCTGGTTTGAATGGAGCCGAGGCAAAGCGTATTAAGCACTTTCTTTGTCATTACAATAGAGGTGGTATTACAGTGATGGTGATTAAATGTATGCTTAAAAGGTTAATGTTGTAGACAGAACACTAAACGTAACCGTTAGCTGATCAAATAAGATGCAAGCTGGTGGCAGCAGCAGGCCATTTAATTACTGTAGGAATACAGTAATTCGTGCAGATTTGAGAATCATCGGATTGAGCATCAGGCATTGTGAAGATATTGACATTAATTTATATATTGATTTAATGAGGGCCACAGTGGAAAGTAATGTAGGCTCAGAGCAAAAAGGTCCTGAGTTCAAATCTCCCTGAGGACCTTGGACTTTTCTGCTTGTCTATGTGGGTTGCCTCTTTGTGTGGCGGATAAATAAAATGAAATAAACTGATACGACTTGCATAAAAACGGATTTTTTCTAAATATACTAATAAAACTGAATCCAATGTGTGTACAACTTTTTTTGCAGTGTCCTTGTAACATTGTACCAAAGTTTGTTTTTTGTTTGTTTTTCTAGCTTGTGAGTTTCAATTTAGAGGTAACATGCTACTTGTTACTGGTTGGACCGGCCCCTTTAAGAAGGTAGTCATGTGACCGTGGCAAGCCTCTTGAGGAGAGAATTTGGTAAACATCATTCACAATCAGGTTATAAATAAAACAGAAATAAAGTAAGTTCTGCATTCTTTCTGTGCGGCCCGGTACCGATTGACCCACAAACTGGTACGTGGGAGACCATTGCTGTACAGGATAAACAGTGAATTTCTAAGTTGCTATCCTTATGTTCATATAACCATATAATGCTGTTTTTACATAATATAACAAATTCTATATATTTTTCTGTAGTCTTTTTACAATTGTTTTAAATTTGTATCTAATTTCATTTAATTTTATTGAAACCGCAACAAGCTTTCTTTTACTGAATCCACAGTCCATTTGCATAAAAAGACAGTTAGGAAAACAAAGGATTTCATGTGAACCAACAGCAATTTCCTTTTTTCTTTATTTTATTTTTTTTACCAGATCTGTTTTGAAGACAACACAGACAATGAACAGAAAGGAGTAGATGAAGGGAGGTGTTTTACTAGATTAGAGTTTCAGCTGACAAAGTGCCACCTTTAACTCTGACACAAGCTAACACCTTATTTTATTGTTACTTTCACGTCTGTATAGGGTATAAAAACACATTGCAGTGGACTTTTTTTTAAATTTTTTTTTTTACAGATTTCTTTGTAGAAATGTTTAGTTTATTTGATTGCACCATTAACAGCTGTGTCAGATGCTTTTCTTTGTGTTTCTGTGAAAGTCCAGTAGTTTTTCTTTTTTAACAAAGCCACTGTTACTGCAACAAAGTAAGCGGATGTTTCCAAGTCAAGCTGCACTTAAAGTTTGAAGATTACAACTTTGTATTACAATAAATATAGACACATTTGTCTTGATTGGTATTATGCAAGCTATATTTCATGACAGCAGGCTCAGCCTACATAAGGCTTCATATAAAAATTAAAAATTCAAGACTTGTAGGTACTTTAGCACTTATATCTTATAATAAAAATGTCTCTCAAATAAAATTCATTGACTCTTAAACTGATATATGTCACATCAAAATGAACTTGCTCGCCATCTTCTAAATTTATTGAAACTGCTATACTTTTATGTTATAAACCATGTTTCATGTGGTGCCTTTATCTTTTCTTTTTTTTGCTAATTTTTTTAAATAATAATTCATATTTTATATGAGGTAGAGGTTATAAAAATGATGCACATTGACATTTGGGCATATTCATTCACCCATTCAACCAGGTTATGGTAATCCTAAAAGGTTAGATAAAGAATGACGATTTATATTGTAGGCTTTGCTCATCTTTGATAGGCTTCATCAATTCTAAATAAAGAATCCAAAACTCAAGAAAGACGACACCGCATCTACAGATTTGAGCTGCTCTACAGATATGAAGACAAACTCCGAAAGAAAGGGAGCAAGATCAATAAAGAGGCAGGGAATCCAAAATGACAAAAGCAGAATCTAAGCTACAGTTGCCTGTAAATGTTCTCCATTACAATAAATGACTTCATTACAATAAAGCTGTGTTCAACCGCCCTCTGTGTTTCAATGAGTATAGCTGTGGAACAATTTGTTGAAGTGTGCTAAAGTAATAGGGCTTAAATGCAGCCTGTGGTATTTACACTTATCCTCTCCATGTGCTGGCCCAGGACTGCCAAAGAGTGTCTGTACCTGCAATGAGCACCTGAATACGCATGCGCATTTACACACACACACACACACACACGCACACGCACACGCACACGCACACGCACACGCACACGCACACACACACACACACACACGGTCAGTCCCTGCCTTTTTGTGCCTATAAAGACATTGTAGCACCTAGCAGCACTAATCCTATAGCCTTATGCTCGCTGGCACTACAGCCAAACGGCTTCATACAGAGCCTCTTGCACTACTCCTCACTATCTTACTGTTTCTGCATGTGCGATTATTTCTGATGAATGGATGAAGAAAAGAAGGAGAGGGGTGAATATGAAACAATGCACTCCTGAGGTGAGTGAGGGGGAAAAAGGGAGAGAAAGCCCTAGGAAGGAAAAGACGGAAGGAGGGTTTGTAAATATATATGTGTGTGTGTGTGTGTGTGTGTGTGTGTGTGTGTGTGTGTGTGTGTGTGTGTGTGTGTGTGTGTGTGTGTGTGAATTGCATACAAAAGCACCAACAATCAGTCCTCCTCTACATTTATGCCCTGCTTGTCAGACACACAGAGTACACACCAACTGTGAGTGTGTGTGTATCATGCATGTGTGTGTGCATGCTTGTGCAAGGCCAGAGATAGGTTAAACTTGTACTCGTGAGGTGTTCCCAGAAGAGATTAATCATCCTGTGCTGGAATGCAGCATCTCGGTCATAAATCATCACCTGACCTGTCTCTCTCTTTTTGCCACACGTAGCAGTGGAATCAGGGTACAAGGAGCGTCATTTCACATGTGCCCTAAACAAACAACCAACAGCCTTGACAGAGCAGTGAACAGCAGGAAACAGTGCTAATTATCAGATACCGATCAATCAGGCAATGACCTTTCATAAAATGAGAGGGGGAAAAAAAGTAAGAATAATTCAGCAAATAAAGCTTTGACGTGAAACAGAATTTTAGGTAACATGTTTTAGGTCCATCCTAATTATAAAACGTACTAGAACCAATGCAGTCAAAGACTGCAACAGCCCTTTTTTTAAAAAATTCCTAATTATTCCTTATTGCTTCTCTTCCACCTTATAATGCACCGACACCGCGTGAAGTTCCTTGTGTGGTAAACTTTACTGTACTTGGCAATAAACTGATTCTGATTCTGATCCCGCGACACCCGCAAATTCAAAATTTTACCCTGTCCTACTTGCTTAGGTCAAAGATCTAAGCTAGTGCTCTGACCTACTGTCATTAATCAAAGCACTAGCTTTGATCTACGGTCTCACTTACACTGGCCTTCTCCCTCGTCTTTCTATCTTATCCAGTTCCTGAGTGTACAAAAGTTGATATATGACCTTAACCTAGTTTTCTCAAGGTCAAGGTCATCATCTCATTTTCATCCCCTTTGCCGCCTGAGTAATGCACTTTTTGTTTCATCTTTCTATAACAGTTGTAACAGTTGCGAAGATATTTGATGAACTAACAAGAGGGACAGACGGACGGATGAACAAACACACGAACACTGACAATTGCAATACATCACCGCTTGTGAAGCAGGATGTAATCATTACTATTTGAAGATTTTTAACAACGACTAATATTCAATCTAAAAATGTTCTGTCAGTTCCAACATTTTAAATTCAATTCTATTATAAAGCGAAGCAAAATGTATATAATTCTAAGATTATATTCTTTACACTGAATTTGTAAAGGGAACAAAATGCATTTTAATGAATACCAGCATTAATGAGTATTTTATTTATTCTTCTCTTATGTGTTTATAGACTGACACATTTATTTAGATTGCAAATGTGGAGACAAAGGATTTACTACACTTTCATCCTGTAACTACCCTGTGTTTTTTCTTGTATGAATAATTTGCGGTCTTTAACATAGTTGCCTTGAAGACAGTGGAAGTGTTCATAAACATATTTTGTTAAAGATTAATTATGCTTAAAACATGTTACTGCAATACGTTTCAAAACACGTATTTCTTTGTGTGGAATAAATTGATTTCCTCAGTCTATCATGAGGCACATGCCCATATTTATAGGATGTAACTTTTCAGGGATTCAGCAATGAGGTTGATTTAGTCGAGATTTTACAGTTTTAATTGAATACCCCCTGCACCTTCCTCTGAGGCTAAATATAAACTATGTTTGATCGCTCGCTTGTCTGACACCAGTTTTGAACTTCATTTCAATTTTGCTTAACCAGGAAGTCTTGTTGAAATTAAAAAGCTCTTTTAGAGAGGGGACCTGGTCAAGGTAACAGTCAAAGCAAGAGAAAAAAAGTACATTTTCAAGAATGAATGAATTCAGAACTTCAAACTCTGTACCTGTAAATCTACAACTTCATAATCCCAGCTTCAAAACGAAGGGTGATTTTTGTTCACATGGTTTTATGAATCAGGACTCATATTCATTTTTGCCGCTTGGACAACCTATGTTTTCAGTCTCTACTGAAATGTTCAGGGTCAGCCAGGTTCCAAGAGATGCTGTTGAACAAATTTGTTTGAACCTTTAGACCTACTAAATCTCCTTTCAGAGGGAATAGAAAGCTCACCCAGAATTAAATGCTATACTCTGCATTTTGTAATTCAGGTAAAAGAAGAGAGCCTTCCTCGGTTATGATCAAGTACAGGAAATTGATTCTATAATATTAAAAATTCAGCAGCCGAGTTTCATTACTTTTCTGAGTCTATTGCCTTTCCTTTGTGGAGTGGAAAAATATCACAGTTTATTAAATTACTTCTCTGAAAAGTCTCCGGGGATGCCATCTTAACTGCCGTCCTCCTTCACAAGACCTTTTAGTCTGTAACTAGGCATGTCTGCTTAGACAGCCTGAAAGTGAGAGGGAGGGAGGCAGGTTAAGCAATCACGGGGTGGAAGATACACTAAATTTCTTGAATTCACTGGCTGCCACAGAGAGTTTTCGGTTGTTCCATTGGCTGTGAAACTCACAGAATTGAATGACCCAACAAAAGGGATCATACAAGTGAAGAAGAGTTAATGCGTATAAGTGGAGGAGCCACACTTACTCTGAAGTGGAATTACAGCATTTGTGTGTGTGTGTGTGTGTGTGTGTATGTGTGTGTGTGTGTGCGTGTGGGTGTGTGTGTGTGTGTGTGTGTGTGTGTGTGGTCTGGATGCTCATGTGGTTTGATGAGTCCCATCACAGATACATCCTTGACAAGTTTGGTATACAAAAGACCTTCATGCAACCTGCCCAGCCCTCAAGTGTACTTAGAAATGCAAAAGGCCAATGATGAGGGTTCACTCACATAAAAGATCCTCAAGCATCATCATTGAGGAGTTTGATGACAGTTTTTATCTGAAAGAGCCAAAGGGTGATAACTTGACTTGCTTTGTAGGTCTGAGAAATGTCTAGCCATTCTCTTTGAACTCACCTCAACAATCCACACCTTAGGGCAGCAGAGGACAAATCCACTTTTTCACTGAATTTCTCAAAAGACACACAGAAAGAAAAAACAGATTTTGTAATTTGTCCTGGAGACGACTCGCCTCTTCACAATAATGGAAAATACTTTTCAAAGAAACCAGCACTGCAGGGCCAACAGATGAAGGCTCTTCCTGGTTATTTTTGGATGAATTGGCTCTGCAAAGTCTGTCAACAGTGTAATCTTTCGTGACCTGGAAAGAGTGACCACACATTTGTCATCCGCTTAATTGGAATTAAAATTACTTTACAAATGGATGAGCCAATAAGCACCATCCATACTGTGCACCATGTGCCATATCAAGCAACAGACGATCGGCATCTGATAGTAAATGTCACTTGTTAGAGCACTAAGGCTGCCCTGAACCATATTTTTACTATTGACTAATTTGATTATTATCTTATAGCTCAGTATGACATCTGCACATTTCTAGAGGTAAACAAACATCAGTACAGAGTACAAAAAAAAAGTAATCTATAATATTCCATAAAGGTAATCATAAAATTTTAGTTTCAGACAAGAAATATTTAATATTTTGGATTTAAATGAGTGAAATGGTAATCAAAATGCTTGCAAACTAATTTTTGTATTGATAGACTAATCAATGAAATCGACTAAGTGTTTAAAGCTCTAGTTATTATTCATCTTGTTTTCTCCAAATGTCATCCAGCTACTGAAATTGGTTGGCAGCTATGATGTACAAGTGCCTGTGCATGTGAGCACAACTTGCAGATTTATTTTTGCTCAACATAAATGGATCCAGGAAGCGCCATGAGCATCTGAGGATGAAATAAAACCAGTCGGTCAGTTTTCAGACAGATGTGGTGAGTATCATCCCAGCCTGCAATCTCTCAAGCGCAAATATCGACAGGATCCATGAACATTGTAATCCAAGATGAAGGGTGCTCTCCACAAGCATCACTCTCTGAAGCAAAAGTAAAGTCGGGTGCCACAAGTACACACATACACAAATGCATGCACACACTGCACTACACTGTTCACTATGGTCTGAGCTACAGCTCTTTGAAAGCGAAACGTGGGGTATTAAGGTTACAAATGGTATGAAAGGAATAGCTGGAACGATTGAGCTTATTCTAGTGTAGATTCTCATTCATCCAGGTTATGGTAATCCTAAAATGTTGAATCAGAAGCTGCTGGAGTTCTACTTAGGTTTTTAAGATGTGTCACCTTTCATCCATGAGGTTTCTCAGCTCTGACTGACTGGTGGGAAGGTTTGAACCGTAAATAGAAGCCTGGTTGCTGCAGATTCAACCTATGAGGAGGAGTGTATGACTTTCAGTCCTTCAACCAAACAAAATACTTTTAAAAATGCTCAAATACAATACATCTAGATGCTGGAATCAATGCAGGAATACATTAAAACAGCATCAATGATGCCAGGGGTTTCTGGGTACAAACCCTGACCTGCGTGGGTTCCTTTTGTGTGCTCCAGCTTCCTCCCACATTCCTCAAAACCTGTAATATAGGGGAACTGGTGACCCATAGTTGTGAATATGATTGTGAATATTTGTTTCCCTCTCATGTGACAACCTGAGATAGGTTTCCTGCAAAGCATAAGCCTATACGGAAAATGGATGGATGTTCCCTCAAAAGTAATGACAGGCCAGTCATTACAGTTACGACCCATTTTGTTTGCTTAATTAAATAATGTGCAACCCACAGACTGCCACAAAGCAACCCAACCAACAACAGCAACAGTGTTCACAGTTCTGATGAGAGGATGAAGTGAAATTATTCTACTGGTCATAAAAAGATAAAATACACTGTGAGAGTAGACTGAGGGAAATGGAAATCGGGTAGACTTTTTCATGTGGTGACAAATAGGTGTGATGTTAAGCTGACACTGGGCAGTCTGTTACGCTTGATGTCAACATTAATATGCAATGGTTTTCAATAATAGCATGAATACATGTGCTCATATTCACATGTGCAAAAACAACCAAGAGTTAAAGCATCTTCTACAGAAACCAGACAGTTTAGACTATATATGGGGACGAGACATAAAGAGTTGGAAAGAAATGGACCCAAAGCCACTTTATAGACACTACTGTACTCACTAGGCAGGGAAGCCAAGTGTTCCAGAGTTCCAGAGTTGTTCATTGACATTTATGTTACATATGATTCAGCCTTTGTGTGTAGCTGCTTGTTTTCCTTCTTTCAAGGTCACGTGAGACACAAGTCTCAGATTCAATCAAACAACTTTATAAACTGTTTTTTTATTGGGCGGGGGGTACATTGGTTAGGGTTTTTACCCAACAGTAACATGCTATGAGAAATTAATGTGAAATGGTTTAATTCAACCTTGTAATATCTCCAAAATTGAAACTGTTAAACATATTTTTGAGCAGTGAATCTGTGAAAACCCAAGCTCAGAAACATTTCTTTTTAAAAGCCATTGGAAATGTCATGAACAACTTTTTGTGTTGTGGTTTCCTGCAGTTTACCCACCAATTAATCAGTTAGAGAATGAATTCTCTCTTTCATCAGCAAGTCTTGTATGTCTCTCATTTGTGCCTGTTATAAAACACAGCAGGCTATTCTTACATGTGTCTCTGCAAGCTACGCAGAGGAGCATGATGTTGAAATAAAGTTTAAATGTTGACTTATGAAACAATAAAGCCAGTGAATGGAAATTAGATCTATTTGAATAAATGGATCAAAGTGAGGACAGGAGTCCAAGAGCAGAGTTGGTTTTGTGCAGGTGGTTAGAAGCAGTAGAAAAAAAGTAGAGAAACACAGTTGGTGCATTCTTATCAAAGCTTTTCTGACTCTGTTGTATCTCACTCAACCAAAAAGCGACTCAGCAGGAGGTGAACTAGTGGAGCACGAAGGTATTGAAACAACTCCTGCTGTTGGTAATGTCCTGATATGACTTTATGGCACTGAGTTGATTGTATTTGGGGTCAAAACTGCCATGAGCTTGTGGGACAGCTGAGACAGTAGCAGGGCTAAGTAAAATGGAAACTTTACTAAAACTACTTTTACTAAAGGTAAGTCATTTTCTATATATCAGCATGTGCTTAGCATACACAACACCGAGCACTCGCCTAGTCCCGACATAAAAGCCAACTTTTTTGTCCTTTTTCCTCTGTGTAAAGGTCAGTGTTCTTAGTTAATGCATAGAGGTAAATGGTTATTCTGTATCCATTACCATCTATCATGCTCTGTCCTAAATGGTAACATTAATCCATCCGTCTATCCATCCAACCGTCCATCCATCCGTCAAATTTCATGAAGACGAAATGACCGTAATCGTCCCGTCTTCAGCCATTTTTCCTCCTTGTGGTGTTGCTGAAGCCTAACCCTGCTGGTCATGGGTGAAGGGCAGGGTGCACCCCGCATGATTCGCCAATGCATTACAGCTAAATGGTAACATCTACAGTCCAATACACCACAAACAGAAGACTTTATTTACCTCGGCCAAGTAGGTTCTGATGTCAGCCTGTCTCTATGTTAACAGGATTACGCACTACGAGACGGGCTGACCTGAAACCTAATGGGAGGACTGGGGTTTTAACAGGACAGCAGGTTAGGAGTTACGATGTTCACTTTTAAAGAGTCGAATATAAGACTTGGTCTTTCTTTTAAATGACAAACTACAGCTGTATGATGATAGGATTCACTACTCTCCACTGAGACGATGACTAGTCTCAGAATAGCCTCCAACTATTGTAATTAACACATCAGACGAAACAAGCCATCGGGGGGGATGGAACTTTGCCTTCTGTTGGTTCACAGCATACATTTGTCAAGCAATTTTCTACTTTTTTATTTTTAATTAACAGTGTTGATTTGGCCTTGTCAGAGGTATGCGCACTACTGAGTCCCTTTCTAGTTTTGATTTTAACACCATTCCCACTCCTGAGTTAGCTCTGAGCTAATGATGACACCTGCTTGTGAAATGGTTTTAAAAATGCCAGTTTTTAGCCACAGATGTGGAGATCACCTGGGGATAATTACTTGGTTTCTCCTTTCTTGCATCCTCATAAAAAAAAGTAATCTAAATTTGGTCTCAAGGGTAAATTGGATCGATTGAACATTTGCTGTGTTGCCGGTTGCACTATCAAAGGGAGTAGTGGTTTACAAAGCAGTCAAAACATGAAATCATGCAAAGCTCATTAATAAGGACCTCTTTCCAGCTTTTTGGTGTAATTAAACCTGAGAGATAAATGAAAACATTTTGTCGTGACATTAGTATAACAACATAATTTAAACAATGATCACAATGCTTCATATTTTCTCTCCGAAAGGGAATTTTGGATCTAAATCTGCCACAAAATTACATTGGCGATGTCACAAACATTCAGCCCACTATGTGGGTTCATTATATAACACTGAGTGGGCTCTAAATTGGTTGGGAAGGACAAAATATATCAACGGCCTCGCAGTACAAACACGGGTCATGCCTGTAGTGTGAAAATGGCATTAGTGAAATTGGCCTCTTGAGGTTTTCTAATGCTGCTTTCCATCTGTTTTGCATGTCTATACGTGGACAATCATATCAACACAATGCACAGCACAGAGAAGTGGGGTCACACTGGATATCACTGACTTTTGAATGGTCCCTGCAGCCGTGGGAAGTTTGTGTTTGTTTGTTTGTTTGTTTGATGAGCGTTTGTGTGGGCATGTTTGCCCCATCTATGTGCATGCATTTGTGTTATTGTGTGAAGCCTTTGGTCGTTAATCCTCTAATCTGCTGAACCCTTGAAATCACTGCAGTCATCTGTCAGCTGGGTCAGAGTGGGCCACAGTGCTCAACACACACACGCACATGCACGCACGCACACACACACACACACACACACACACACACACACACACAAACACACGCACGCACTCACACATGCACACACACACACGCACACACACACACACACACATACACAGCCATACCTGGACATTTACTCAATGATAGCTGTTTATTGAATAGGGCTAGCCTTATTTCAGCCTAATGAAGACTGATGCTCCTCCTTCAGGCCTCACAGGTGCAACAGTAAAATGTGTATGAATACATAACCCACATAGAGGGACAGAAAGAAGAAAGAAGCATGCATCAACAAGAATCAACATGAAAACTTTATGTGTGAACAAGTCCATCTACACTAGTGTATCTAAGTCTTAAAAGCCCAGAGTTAATCCTGCTGAATAGCTGTGAAGGTCCAACAAGCTCTTGGACTTGGAAGGCCTGCCCCGCTCAGACCCTTGATTTACAGTCTAAGTCTCTCAGGTCTTTTTTTGTGTGTGCATGTGTGTGTGGGTGTGTTTATGTGTGTGTAGTCATGCCAAGTGGGACACCCTGAGGGCTTGTCTGGAGATTGCGGTTGACACAGCCTGCTGCTGTCCAGCATGAGCTCTTATTAGCAGTTAAGACTGCAGCGCGCACACACATATACACACAACCTTAATAATTCTGCTTGACAGGTTATAGGCTGAAGCTGGATAAGTGAGGCAGACATAGTTTAAGTTTGCAACATGCACTCGTTTCTACATACATCTATTCAAATGAGTTGCATTAATGATCGAGTGCCAATCAAAAGCACAAGACGGAGAGCTGGAAAGTGGGAGCGAGATCAAAGAATGTAAGAGATCACACGTGCATACAGGCTTGAAGAGAGCTAAAAGAGTAGAGGGAGACAGAAGGGCCACTGAGAGAGACTGAACCAGATCGACTGAAGGACACTCAGCTATAGGTGGTTTATCATCAGAATCTGTGGGTGATGTGTGTCGTGCTTCATGAGCTGCTAGAATGGTCTCACTTTGGGATCTACAGGTAGTCTGTGTCTCATACCCCTGCTTAGTGCATGCTGGACTCGTCAGGTTTTACTTTTTTCCAGTGCAACCTTAAACTTTATATATATATAT
Organism: Antennarius striatus; assembly: GCF_040054535.1. NCBI lineage: Eukaryota > Metazoa > Chordata > Actinopteri > Lophiiformes > Antennariidae > Antennarius > Antennarius striatus. The sequence goes on along the minus strand of NC_090785.1, from coordinate 16,924,220 downwards.
GTTTTTTTATATCCTTAAGTAAGAGTCATCCTCATACCCAATGAATATTTGCTTCTAAAAGGGCATCCTACAGTAGTGTTGTCCTCGCTGCAGCTTGAGGGGAGCCAGCTGCACTGTGAGCCTCTGTGTCACAAAAAAAGAAAAAGAAAAAAAAAAAGAGCATGGCAGTGGAGGAACTACATTAAAATGCACCACAACACCTCACCTCCTGGCTGGACCTTTTGATTCAGCTGTCCACAAAGTATAATGTCATAGACACACATGGCAGCATAGCGGAGAGTAGATAAGATGCTCATTACTAAAAAGACGATTAAAAAAAAAAAAAATTAAGTGGATCACAGTGAAGGGTTTGAAAAAGGGAAAGGTGGAGAGGCAAGCGGCTGCGTTCGGGACACGCATCGAGGCGACGCAGCGCCGTGGTCGTCTGGAGGAGAACAGACGGGTCAAGCAGACAATTATAGTAACTCTGGAATCGTCATGATGGAGTAGCAGTCTCTTTCCCTAAGGACAAACTCACTTTCTCTCTTATATACGGACAGTGATGATGCGGTGAGAACATTGCGGTGCTGTAAACCATAAACGCGTCAGGCAGGAACTTAAGGTTCAACTGAGCTGCACCCACCATAGCGACAAGACGCCCCCCCCTTTTGCCCTTTAAACAAAATATACACCTGACACCCATTTCACTCTTATTTGGAGGGATTGTATCGGCATGCTGAGCAGATGCAGCGTGCAAATCGCTCCAACCATAAAACTCTATATTAAGGTCACCCCTATATTAACCACACAGCCTGACACATAACCGACACTGCGTACACGCAAACGTAGCCCGGCGTGTCCAATGTCAACGCTCACATGGGGTCCACAAACGCTATTTCCGACAAAAGGCACCTCAATGTCATCGTTGCGAGCTCCCCCCCCCCACACACACACTTCATCCCACCCGCCACGGGAGCTGATCGCTCGCACACATGTGCAGTCGGTGGACACACAAACTGGTGCGTAAACAAGAGCGCTTAAGCAGTTTCCATATGTATTTTAAATGTCACGTACCTGGATCCAGCTATGCAGGGTACTCAGTGTATAATCCTCCTCCTTCAACTTGAACTTTCCTTCCCTTAAGTCGAAAAGCCCGAAGCTACTTGACACTTGTTTATTGCATACTTTTCTTTGCCCCGTCTGTGGCGAGATGTCGCTATTGCGTACGGTGGGAGATGCTCAGCGGGGGAGGTGGGGATGAGCTAGTGGAGAGGAGAGGCTATAAACCTCCAGTGCAACATCTCACCGGATCGGGGGGCATCAAACGGAGCAATCCATTCGCTGATGATCGTTATGGGGAACTGTGCTGACTGGTGGAGGGAAAATAAATTTAAAAAAAATAAAATAAAATAAACGGGGATTGAATATGAAGGCAAACGGGACGTCTTCCGTTGATTCTCTTTATACCGGAGAAGCGGGAATAAAGCGGACGCGCTCTGAACGTGAGCCACTGCAGGGAGCGACCATCCACACCGCTTAAAGGAATGACCGTGGATCGCAGAGCGCGCAGCCGAGTCAATGGTCTTTATTACCGTGCGTGAAGAAGGAACGCACCGTGTTGGCTGCAGCTGCGTTCCTCCAACACGGGATCATATGTGACAGAAACTTAACTATATTAGACGTTATAATGCAATGACGTGCAGCAATTATTCCAGTTATTGACAGTTCCTGTCCTTTTCGGGAAATCTAATTCAAGAATAATTTGATCAGCATTTTATGTGTTGTTCAATATCATGAACATAACATAAAATCGGAACTTAACTGAACTTTGGAATATTGTTGAACAATATGTTTTAGATTAAGAAGGTAAATTTCAATTAGGCAAATGAGCTACGACCAGATTTATGCAGCCACATATTTACAGTCCGACAGGCAAAGTTGAGTCTTGGTGATTTTTTCCAGAGCTTGAGCATGCATTGTTTGGGTGTAACTATAGCTTTCCTCCACGGCATTGGTGCTCATTACAGTGGTCCTCATGTATCTCCTTTTTAAACAGTGCACCCACTGCACTGCGGGCTATTGCTCACATTAGAGCACTGCCTAATGGGCTTTCTCTGTATTATCAGCAATAGAAAGGTTCAATAACACAAGCATGCAATTATGCAACGTAACTTGGGGAAACATTGTTAACAGTTACCCTATTGCATCTCAATCTCCAAGCTGTAAATGCATATTTCCCAATGGAGGTATGATAATAACGTCCGCTTATTTGAAAACACCTTGTAAGGAGAACCTTGTGGCTCTTTTGATAAAGATTTCATTTCAAAGGCATTTTTATGCATAACTGGGGATTGGCAGGGGACATAATCACCCTCTTTATTTATTTATTTAACTATTTCATTTCCTATTTTAGTTTACAAGCCCATCACCTTGTCTGTCAGTGATATACTAGTTAAGACAAATAAGTGTGTCAGCTTAAAAGATAAATAGAACCTTGAAACTTGGAATTGATTTCAATTTATGGAGTAGTCGAATCTTGAGGGGTGAAAGGACAGTGGAGGGAATCAGTGGAACTCTTTGGATATCGCAGGTGCAGGATGAGATGAGAAATGTAGATGAGGGTATATGATGGCACGCTGAACCATTTTTATCTCCTCTAGTGATAACCTAAAAAAAACCTCCAGGTTTGACATGATACTTCTTAATCATGCAGGTGCAGCTTGTGCAGAGCTTTAGTCTCTCGTGTCCATTGTATTGTTTTGCTGTTGTTTTTGTAGTTTTAAATACAAACACTTTATGAGAAAAAACAAAACAAAACACAGGCTTGATAGCAACAATATTTCAGTGCACACAGTCGTTGCTTACTGGTCATTAAAAGTGTTTTTCCACAAGTTAAGAAGTACTATAAAATATATACATTTACAACCCCACAACTCTTAATTTCCCAGTGCCTTAAATGGGATTTGAAAGTGATGATGTCAGCAGAATTAAATCCCCCCCCCTCCATCCATCTGTACTTAAGTCCATGCATATGGACACACCTAGAGATTAGCCCTAATATGTCCTATAACGGGCCACACTTAGCCAGTGAGCATAGATGTGGAGATCACCCAGTGAACAAACCCAGATTACATCATTCAGAACATGAAAAGCTGACTATTAATTTGTTCTAACAGTTTAAAATCAAGGTTGAGCAGACACCCACCAGCCTCTGCCCGCAGGCGCATCATAGACTTCTACTTGACATAATGCAGGATCAGTCACTGCAGTCCTCCATCATCTCTTTCACCCTTAAAGCAAACTAAGAAAGGACCTCTGGTGGGATTTAAAGGACTTCTGGCAAGTTACACGTCTTGACAACTACTACTACTATTACTGCTATGACTGTGACTACCACTATTACTTTACATCAGTGTTAAACATATTTGCATTAACAGTACAGTATAAGACAATGATCTTTTACTAATCCTTAACATTTAAGTTCCATGTCTTACGTACAAGCTATCTCGCCCTTTTAGCCTTGTGCCATAATTAGAAATTACTATCTTAAAAAATGATAGGTCATCATAAGAGCTGACCCCTGGATGCATGTGTTTCTCTGTATTGACTCAAATGAGGAAAAAATAATCCCGAGGCAAGTTGTCAAATGCTATATGGTTAGATGAGTTAGCTGACCTTTCTCAATCATGAGCCAATATTAGCACAAGCCATTATAACCTATCAAAGTGTAATGCTCAGGGGTCCTTGGGCCTCATACTTCTCCCGTTGAATTGCGTTCCCACTGCTATCTCCACCATTACAGACCGTGTGGTGTCAGGGGTTCTATTTAACCTTGTGCAATGACTTCTCTTCTATACATCTACCACGACCAATCATGTGGACATCCTGAGGGTTGAACCCTTCAACATTTGATATCAGTAGCTGATGTGAGCATATATGTGTGCCTTACTGAGACTGAGAAGAAGATGCATTGTTCTGTTAATTATATAATAAATTCCATTAATTCTCAACATGCAAATTAGCTAATTAAGGGATCTGAACTTATAGAATTACCACTGATTAGCTGGCGAAGCATTATCGCTGCCCCCTGGATACACCCTTATTAAGCTACTGTATATTAAATGGGCCTTTGTCGTCGTAGCTGTAATACAATTCATAGATTTGAGCTATTCACAGTTGCATTAAACAACTAAAGGAAAATGTAGTGGCTTTCAGTCAAGCAAGACATGGGCAAAAACAGCAGTTATGTTCGGAGTAATAGATTTTACGCAAACAGCGTCTTTAGCCTCATGCTCGTAATAACCTTTGCTCCACAAAATTAAGACTTATTTAAGACCTTATCAAAAGGCTTTCAGATGTTTCTTTCAGTCTGTTACTCTCAGTCTGTCCGTTCACGTGTCTTTCCAGGACATAAAGCTTTGACTTTGTGTTTCAGTTTCCCCTCTTTGCTCATTTCTCTCATCTCACCCTCAGAGGTGTAAGTGCCCCTGCTATAGTGGGGGCTGGCTGATGGTAGGCAGTAACAGGTACATCAGGGAGTAGGAGCGTGTGGTGCAAGGGGAAGTGAGGTGGTGAGGTTTGGCACACGAGTCTGCCAAAATTACATCAAGCAGCAGGGGGCAAATGAGCTTTTACAGTATATTTGAGAAGCAGTCAGTCTGTGTTTGTCTGTGCACGTTCACATGTGTGCTATGTGTTTTCAGAGGAAGCATTAGATCCATCGGCATGAGGCTAGTAGCTTACAGGCAGCTTACAGAGCAGCAGGGGGTCTATGGTAGGGGGTGAAGAAGGAGGGGATGGGGTAAGATGTGAGATGAGGGGGTGAGGGATGCTGGAGGGCGTACAGAGGAATAAGGCACAGCTGGTTTTTAATTGAGTCTCCCCCCTACCTCATCATATGTGTGTGTGCACACAAACACACACACATATTTTTACTCAGCAATTTCCCAGCTGATGGCCCAGAGGAGCTAAATACTTCGGTACGGCAGCAGTATTTGTGTGAAACCATCCACTTGGGCTCTGTTTTGGTTGTGTGACTGATAAAGCCCTCCACCAATCAAGGTCTCTGACAGCTGCATGAATCTCAGCGTTCAGTCTCAACACAAGCCAAAACAGCCTGCCTGCCGCCTTACCTCAGCTTGTGATCTCAGTTGGGTGGAAGAGAGCAGTCGTGCAACCTGAATCTTATGGCTGCTTATGAAATACAACTCAACATAATGCATCCCTTTCACAACACATTTTAAACGAAAAGTTTGTTTTAATTTCTTCTCTGCTAAATGTTTGCTTGACCATACTTTGTCCCACAAAAGTGATTTAACATAATTGTAGCCTAATTGAGCTTTATCTTTCAGCTCAACATCAACCAACCAAAAGTAATTCTAATATGATACTTTGTAATGTTCTTCCACAGTGTTGAGCTATGATGCTACACAAAGTGAAATCACAGTAATTATAATTGAGTCAGGGCCAGATTTTGATTTTGACATTATTTATGCTGCATTATGCAAATGCAGCTAAAAACTGAGTCAATTTACAGGAACTGCACTGTAATTTATGAGCGCTAGCACTTTTTGTCTGATGGATTAACATTTAACTGTACAGCTAAAGCAAAGTGTGAAAGCTATAGCTAATGAGAAATCAATTTTCAGCTTCAGTAAAATTGAAACATTTATTTCAAAAACTTATTAAAACTTATAGACCCTAGAGCGACTGGTCCTGGAGCTCATCACACCCTGCACCCAGGTGCAGGGTGTGATGGACCCTCTCCAGTTCGCCTACCAGCCACAGGTTGGGGCTGACAACGCCGTCCTGTACTTCCTCCACCGGTCCCTCTCCTAGTTGGATGTTGGGAGTTGTGCAGTGAGGGTGCTCTTTTTTGACTTCTCGAGCACCGTCAACACCATCCAGCCCCGGCTCCTGCAGGAGAAACTGTCATTCATGGCTGTGGACCCCCATCTCATGAGCTGGATCATGGACTATCTAACAGACTGACCCCAGTACGTCCGTATGGGGGACTGTCTGTCATCAGTGGTGACCAGCAGCACAGGGGCCCCACAGGGAACAGTACTCTCCCCCCTTCTCTTAACCCTCTACACGACGGACTTCCAACACAACTCGGATACGTGCCACATGCAGAAGTTCTCAGATGACACTGCAATCGGGGCATGTATCAGGGAGGGTGATGAGAGGGAGTACAGGAGAGTAGTGATGGACTTTGTGGGGTGGTGTTAGCAAAATGAGCTTCAGCTAAACATCTCCAAGACAAAGGAGCTGGATTTCTGGCGGGCACCCCCCTCCCTACAGCCAGTAGTCATCGGGGGTAAGGAGGTGGAGGTAGTTGGGACCTATAAGTACCTGGGGCTGCAGCTGGACAGTACACTGGACTGGTCGCACAACCTGGACTGTGTATATAAGAAAGGTCAGAGCAGGATGTACTTCCTCAGGAGGCTGGCCTCCTTCAACATCAGCTCTGACCTGCTCAGACTGTTTTACCAGTCCATTGTGTCTAGTGTGCTGTTTTACGCCATTGTGTGTTGGGGTGGTGGTGCCAGGAAACGGGACACCGAGCGCCTAGACAGGCTCATCCGCAGGGCTGGTTCTGTGACCGGTCAGGAACTGGACACTACAGACTGTTCTAGAGAGAAGGACTATGTCCAAGTTTAGATCGATCCTGGGTAACACCACCCACCTGTTGCACACTACCTTTGCCCAGCAGAGGAGCTCCTTCAGTGTCAGACTGCTGTCAACAAGCTCCTCCACTGAGAGACTCAGGACCTCCTTTGTGCCCCGTGCCATCAGGGGGCACAACTACTCTCTCAGAAGCAGGGGGTCTGAAGCCGCAGGGTCATCAAGGCTGGCCGAGAAGGGGTAGACTAGGGGGGCCTGGGACACACTGGGGATGCATTGTGGGATACTTTGTGGGGGTCCTTAGTGTCGGTTTACAGCTTGGTTTAGAGCTCGGTTTACAGCTTGATTCATCCATCCTTCTGATCCTACATCGTCTTCATCTCTTCATCGCTTCTTTCATGTTCCTACATTTCTTTTTTATGTTAGGTTCCCCTGTTTTTTCTGCTGTATAACTATGTAATTATGATAATTATGTAAGACATCTTTGTCGGTGCCAATTTCGTTACTGTTATGTGTATTTATTTTGTATCTCTGTGAGCAGATGTCACCCTGAATTTCCCTTGGGATTATTAAAGTATCTATCTATCTATCTATCTATCTATCTATCTATCTATCTATCTATCTATCTATCTATCTATCTATCTATCTATCTATCTATCTATCTATCTATCTATCTATCTATCTATCTATCTATCTATCTATCTGTCTATTGGTGATTGATAAACTTTGTTTCATCACTCAATTTGACAGTCGTTCAGCTAAAAACAAAACAAAACAACGACATAAAGTTGTTGAATGTGTCAAATTTCATTGACGGTTGTAGTAGCTGGCTGTTTTCTTATAGCCTGTAAAGTCCACATTTAAATCTAACAAACTGTAAATTAGTCTACATCGTCTACATCGCAAACTACAAATAATATATAGTACACTTCTCTTTTATCTTCTTGATACCACCTTAAACCCCCCAAAAAAAACTGATCCAGAGTTCCATGAGCATGTCTTTATAATGGTGTTAAAACATTTAGTCACATAAATATTAAAATAGTCACACAAAGTAAACCTTTTGTACAGCTTACAGAATTTGTTGATCAGCTAGAAAACATCTTTTTTGACTCTGCTGCCATGACCCAACTGTATGCTAGAAACTTCTTGCCTGCAGATATGTTTTCCCAATTTTTTTTACAGCGTTACTGATGGAAGCAAGATTGGACAAAATATTTAACTGCTGTCTAGTGTTGGTCTATGTGAAGACAAAACCAAACCGAGATATTTAATGCTAGAAAGATGAAAAAACCTTGAAAACTGTGATGTTTCAATGTGATTGTAGACTGTGAAATGCATAGATGTTTACAATAAGTGCTGACATTTTTATTATATAATGAATAACATATAATGATGACAACTCCACTGCTGTTATTGGCATGTACATGGGAACATGCATGTTGTTTGGGGTATAAACGGTTGTTACTTTGAATGTAACACAATTTAAACGTTCAGATTAATGGTACATCTCCAAGACAGAATATGTAGATTCTGAAAATCTGGTTAACTTTGCTTAAGAAAAGAAAGGAGTTTTTTCTGCCTCTGCTATGAACAGCTTCTTTTCTCCTTAACATGATGCAACACAAGAACATGCAGGCAAGCAAACAAACAAGGCCGTATTTTTGTTTTAATGAGTTGTCAGAAATTATGCATGTCACAAATATGTGTGTTGAAGAGAGGGATTGAAACGCTAAGTAGATTATTGCTCCTCATGGACTGTATCAGGAAAGCCACAATTCCTGTTCCAACCCCAAAACAGAATAGTTAAATGATACAAATCCTGAACAAGTGAGTGTTTATTTAAAGCTTACTCAGGTTTGTGTAATGATGTAATGGCTTTATGATCTGGACAATTATCTCTCCTTTCAGTAACTGCACAATTATCTCTTTTCACTGGGGCACACATATTAATTATTGCCTCCTGTAAACATATGTGCAGTGTCAGGAGTTTTAGTTTTCAGATGCCATTGTGAAGTAGTGTATGCCAATTATAAGCATTGCATGAGTTTATGCATTAGCTGGCTATTGTGTATTTTCTGTGTCAGATGCTTGGATATCTGTGACAGTGCTGTCAGGGTTTTCAACTCTGCCTGTGATGTACCAATTTCTGCACAGGTGCGCGAGCGCGCGTGCACACACACACACACACACACACACACACACACACACACACACACACACACACACACTGACCTATGCAGATATGATGAGCCCATTTCGCTTTGTCTGCAGTGCTCTTTGAGCTGACACCACATGACTGCTACCTCATTAGAAGCTTTAGCCTGTGAGCTAACCGGCCACAGAGACGGTGGGCCATGCCACGTTTGTTAATTATAATAATAACAATAACACTGCCTTAGGATGCCACTTGCCTTTCTTTTCAATTAATTTTATCAAATACACTAGAGGGGAAGAAAAATGGATGAGGCAGAGGGAGGGGGTCAGCTGCCATAGAAAAGCTCTATAGAAAAGCAATGATGTGTTTATTCTACATACTTGGCAAGATGACAGGCTGTGTAATTGCTGCAAATAACAAGGCTTTACCTGCTTTTCAATACAAATCCTTAATGTGTGACAACAGTGTGGATGTGACTAATGTTAGTTAATGTACCATTATATTGTCTGTAGATAACTTGCTTGATAATATAGTTGTTAATACAGTAAGTCTCTTTTTTAAAAATACACTTGTACAACTCAAAGGTATCAGTAAACAGATATTTCTGAATGGAAGCTGCAACTATCTGTGAGATATTGCTTTGATATTCTTCAACTTCCCCCTGGATCAGAGTTCAGCCTCTGCTATTCCATGTTATTATGATTGAAATAGATAGCAGTCATCCACAGGTGCTTCTTTGACACAGATACTGTGCAGCTCCTAAATCTGTACATCAGCATAAAATACACACTGAGTCACAGTCAGATTGTGCTGTGATAATGCATTCAGGTATGATATGTATTTCTTGGAGAAATGTATAATTTATTTTGACACTTTTCTCGGCAGTATTACCATTTTTTCTGTACATACAGTAACAAATGGGATAAAAAAAAAAAATCTCACTCTGCCAGAGTGAGATGTCAAACAGAAGTATTGTCTCCAGAAGTATAATCGGCAGAGATTGTATTTCTGTATAGAATACTGCTTGAATAAATAAAATAACTACTTTGATTTAAGTTGCATTAAAACAGTAAACAGTGCGCCCTCACGCATTCTCGACTTCACCTCATTGCAGATTTTTGGTACGCAGTTACGTGATACCATACGGGCATTCTATTTGCTGACGTCATCTGGAAGTGTGCTCAGTTCCGTGAGTGTTCGGACTTACGTGAGACACTAAAGTGCTTTAAACAGTCGATAAGAGTGTGGGAAAAGGTTATACAGATAGAAGGGGGTTTAAAATCAGTATGGGGAGGGTCATAAATATTTAAATTACCGTAAATAATAAGATAAATAGTTTGTCTCTCTATCGCGGAATTCATTAATTGCGTGTGGGTTTCCTGGAACTAATTAACCACAAAGAATGAGGGTGCACTGTATAAGGACGGGAGTCAATTAATTGCTATTGGAGTTCTGCCATATTATGGTAAATTCTTTTGACCATTTACAGTGAAGCTGTCGAGTTCAAATGCCCAGCAAATCAGAACAACAGCTTATTCCTAAATCTTACCAGTGGGCTTAAAAGTGGTGATTTTTAGCAGACAGCAAAGAAACACCATTGTATACGTATAGAAAGTATAGGCAAATTTAATGCAACAAAGCTAGACTGCATGTACCAGATCAGCCCTTCAAACACACGTAGAGACTGATTCATAATACATTAATGAAATGACTGTTGCTGCCAGGCTGAGAGTGAGCTCCCAATTATGATAAGGATTCATTTAGTCGGGCTATATCCTCTGCCAACATCATTTTTAACAAGTAATCAATAATCATTCAGATTTTTACTTTAAAATGTTGGTTGAAATTTAAATTAAAACCCTTAGGAAATAGCTTTAGGTTTAAACTCCTGGCGGGGGAATATTTCATTTTGTTTAGACTGTTTATTAAGACATGAAAGCTTACGTATGCTTTTAAAACTATTGATGGGTGATAATGAGGTGAATATTAGATCACTAGAACAGCAGGCATTTAATAATTCAATTATATATTCAGTGAAAGAACACAAGAGGATCAATATGACATTTATATAGATGACTGTGGGGAAGCAGTGTCTCTGATCTTATGCTATGATGTTGCATTGTCTCACTTTAACTTCCTTTTAAACGGAAAGCTAAAACTGCTGAAAATGGGAGAAAAATGCCAAAGTGCTGTTGTCAGATGGTTCCACATAGCAGCTGTAACAGACATTATAGCAATATCAAACGCTTTCTAAAATACCTACAAGCACAAAGAAGATGCTTATTAATGGAAAGCAAATATGACATGCACCCGACTGAACTAAGGAACTGGAGAGCAATGAAGGAAAACTAGAAGAAGAGGACAATCTATTATTAAGCAAATTAAGCCAGTCTTATTTGCATGATCTCAATTAATGTGCAGTTACAGGCACACACTAGAAATCAAATTAGCTGAGATGAGACATCATCTGTCTTTGGCTCACTTGTCCCTCTGGACTAGGAAGGACAGTGCTGGCTCCAAACAGCCCATTGTTCTTTACAAAAGCCTGATGAATGGATGTATGACAGCAGCTGAACGTCAGAGACAAACTTAATCCGTTCAAATACAGGACAGCAGACACTGGAAAAATATGGTGATGTAGGAATTAACTGTCCCACTGTCAGTCAATGTAAATGGGAGTTGTACCACTGCAAGTCTACAGGTTTGACTAACTTTGTTTAACATCTGCAATTTAAGGCACTTTAGATCTCATGTGTTGCAATCTTGATCATGAAGTACTGCGGGAGGCCATATTCAGAGAGTGGTCTCTAATTTATTTTTGTTGTACAGTTATTTATGACTGAGCAATTTGGAATTGTTCACCCAAGTGTACACAAGCATATATAGGATTGACATAAATTTGAATGGATTTCTCCTTGAAAACTAAGTTGATGTAAATCATTCATGTTAGTCTGACAGCAAAATATTATTTCTGCACTGATCAAAAAAGCACTTCAAATGAAAATATCTTAATTGTTTTTGTCAATTAACTCTAAATTTTGATCAACGGACAAATCAAAAACATTATAAAATTATTGTACTTTTTAGGTACTGTGAATGTGCTTGCACTGTCCTGCTGGGAAAAAGGCAGCTTCTGTTAGCTTTCTCAGTAAATGTGTGACATTGAATGTATTCCTATTTATTGTGTGTGTACCTATACGCATGTGTGAACAAACAGAAGTGGGTAAGATCCTGGATTTAGTGGATCTTCCCCCGTGGAAATAAACCAATCCTCACTGTGTGGCCTCTTGTGACCGCTTTGAAAGAGAAGATGGAGATTCCTTCTAGTTCTAGCTCGGCCAGTAAATGGTGCATGTCTCCTCCCATCAATCACAGAGCTGCACTAACAGACAGGTGGCTGCCTAATATACACCTCGATTAGAAGTCTCTGCTCCTCACTGAAAATCATAAGAATCTCAATAGATGCGTTAAGCATGTAGAAACTTGTCATGAAGCAGATTTACCAACCTCTGCCAGCTGAAGGTGTGAATTAGTGTCAGGAATCCAGTTAACTGCTTTTCAACCTCAAATAGATGGAGCAACAAAGTAATGCGCATTCACGTCTTCTGACATCTGACAGTGAATTAAGGTAGCATAGAAACAGACTAGAATTTTCTTTTAACATAAGTCTTTGAGTCAAAGGTTAGTCAAGAATAGCTATTAAAAAGCAACAAATTCACATTTTAGACATTTAAGGAAATATAGCCTCATTGTAAATAATGGAAAGGAAACAAGGATTTCATTATCTGAACTCCTGACTGTCAGCAGCTTTCAAAAACATATCCTGTACCCTAAATACAGGATATGTTAAGATTGAGAATGAAAAGCTTTGGTCATATTTTGTAGGGTTAGCGTTAGTTATTTATAGAACAATCTTACCATAAAAATGTAATAAAATTGTAATTTTATTCTAACGTAAACTAAACAGGGGAGACACAGAGCACTGTGGATTCAATACTTTGAATTAAAGTATAGGAAACAATTTAATGTTGAAAGGAATCATTGTGTTTGGTGTAAGACTTTCATGGTTGCATGAAGAGACAAGAAACTTTTCTGACACCAAAGATCATAGTAAAGTCACTCATTACGAACTCTGATAATGTAAATTAGCTTCTTGGCTTCATCCAATCCCCTTCTCAGGTTTCCTATACATACAATATATCTCCCCCCTGACCCGCTACGGCGGATAAAGCAGCAGAAAATGAATGAAAGAATATATCTCCGCTTTATTCCTGTGTGATTGGGATGACGGGGAAAAATTATCACACCACCATATCTAAGGAAATAATTCTGATTCACCAAAAAGTCAGTCTTGTAAACACACTATTGTAAGAACAGGCTACCATGTAAAATAACAATAAAGTAATTACATCTAGTATTGTCAGCAGTTCTCATGCTCATTTTACAAAGGTCACAAGACTCTGTCTAGGCTACGTAATGTTTACGTCAGAAATCAGAAGATATTTTACACATTCCTTCTTGACCAAAACATCATCAAGGCTCCAAACTTGCTCTCCATGATGCAGACCTGAATTTATCTTCAGTCAGTTTGCCAAAGACCTGTCCTACGCTTGGATAGCTTTCCTAGAGAGCTGTCGCAGATGTGAGGAATAAGGACAGCAAGCTCACGTCAAACTCTCTTCCGTGAGAATGCAGTCGGAATCTGAAGACTAATGCCTTCTAAGCTCTCTCTTTCTCTCTCTCTCTCTCGCTTTAATCTGAGAAGAGGAAGGAGTGTGTGGCGTCTTTGTGCATCTATTCACTATTTTTCTTTTCTTTTTTATATATTTGTACACACTTTAGTTGAAATTTTGTGTACCATATTGTAACCACGGTTACGTTTTGGCAGTTTGTGAAAGGAATAGACGAGAGTCTGGCGACTTTGCTTGTTTGTTCGTTGTTGTTTTTTTTGCTTTTATGTATATGTATTCACATTTCAGTATTCACATTTTCATTCCATTCCCCGCTGGGTTGTCGATTGCCTACCCGGAACCACGGAATAACATGCAAGACACAGGTGACAGCGCAAAGGTAAAACAGCCAGTGGCCACAGTGTCTGTGGTGGCTTCCAGTGCTGCCGTCCTGATTTTACCATCGCAGCTTTGTGAGGTCCCAACTCCATCCACTGCTGTATCGCTGGCCATCAACCCAGAGGTCACGGGTGACCGCACAATGGTTAAAAGATGACGAACACCAGCCTGGAGCCACAGAATAAAATGCAGGACACGGATAACAGCACAAAGGATGTACAGAGTGATTTGGTGGAGGCTAAGAGGGCCAGAGAGACAGCTGCTAGGATGGTAGAGTCTCAGCTGGAGAATGAGGAAGAAGATGATATGTGATAGACGAGGAATTATTAAAGATAGCTCCTAAAAGAAAAAAACACTGACACAAGAATAAAGCAAGGAATATTGTTAAAGAAACACTTGAAACATCTACTGATAGAAGTAGCTCTGAGAACAAAATAACAACAGTTTGTAAGAAGCCATAACAGAAAAATATGATTAGCAAAATATTTTTAAAAATCCCGTAAGACACAAAAGGTCTGAGGGCAAAAGTAGAAAATTTCTTTCCTGACCTCAAAATGTTTCTGGATAGCGTCAGCTGTAATTTAAAGCATCCAGAAGGAAGTGAACAACCAGTTTTTACGAGCAAAGAGGTTTTTAGATTGAGGAAACTAATGACAAAAGTAAAAAGCATGATTGCGGTTGTTGACTTTTGTCTGCTTTTTTATTAAACCTGTGTATTAAGGACTCGTTTGTTTGTTTTAACTCCTTGTTAACATGTGTGGTTTAAAACTGGGCATATCGGATGTGAATAGAGCAGGGGACATGGAGACGAGATCCTCTGTTTTTAGTTTGAAAAATGTTAAAAAGTTAGATGTTTTTTTCTGTTTAGGAAACACACAGTACTTTTGAAAATCCTACTATTACTAGTTTTGGAGCTGTGAATTCCTTTTTGTATGAATCTCTTTAGGATTTTGTGTCAACATGATTATCTTGTAATAAAGGTGATTTTAAAAATCTCTCTCTCTCTCTTATTTATATCATTTGAGTTTTGAGATTTTTTTTTTTGAAAATCAGCAAAGATCTGAAACAGGGAGATGCAGTGGCTAGAACTGTTGTGTAGCAGCAGGTCAGGTAAGCCATGTTCAACTTTTCATGACGTTGTCTCACTCTTGTTCAGTGCACGTGGGGTTTAGCTTCGAACAATCCTGCACCGCTGCAAAGTGATAATGGGGAGATGAATGGAAATGACGTACAGGTTGTCTTCAACTAATGAACATTTCAAAATACGTTCAGCAAAGGCAAGTGATGATAGTGTTAGTGGTAACGATCTCTCTGCTGACAACTCTGCCTCTTGCAAAACATAATTCTAAGCAATCGGATGAATCACAAGTGTTTAACGGTGGATATTGAAACTATACATATATATTAATTATGATACTATGTTTTTCTTATTTATTGTGTAGTAACATAACATTATGTGCTTTTAACAGTTTTCTAGTGAGTTTAAGAGTTCAATATTGGTGGCAGACATATAGGTCGAGTGACATAATGCAGACTTGATTATTGTTTCCCTGTGTATTTTTTTTGTAAAAGAAGAAAATCAAGAAAGATTAACTCCAAATGACCTGTACCTGTAACTTATTTCATTATGTGTTGTTTTTATGTCTTGTTATTATCTCTGGTAAGTCTTAGGGAATAGTACTTTCTTATTTAGGATAGCAATGACATTTAAGTGACCTAAAATGGTGATTATAGATTGAAATTTAATAAATAGAAATTGAGAACAATCCAGTTTATGAGCAACCATTCATAAACAATTGTGTTTGTGTGTTGAGGACTACCTGTGTTCAAGATCAAGCTCCCGTCTTTTTTTCAATATCCCTAAGCTGGATATTTTCTGAACAGCTTACAAAATAATACAGCAGGCTTTGGAATGGACTCCCTCTGTGATTTGTTTATACCAAAAGAAATTAAAAAATGGGGGAAAAAAGACCTTGAAAATAATGTGTTTCTAATATTGTTGGGAGAAATCTACTTACCACTGATTCTTTTTATCCAGAAAGATCATTAGAGTTTCGGCCATATATCTCTTGGTAAGAATAATGGTGAATCTTTCTGTCAAGGCTGCACAAGATGTGGATGTGGATGTAGTTAGACTGTTGGGTCCTGTTGTGTGGAGCTGTTTTCTCCAAACAAACAAAAATTCCATTTGGATGGAGGTTGTTTTTTTTTCCACTTTGGCATGACTGTCCATATTTATTGTGCATTTTTAAAAAAAAAATTCCAATAAGTTTTTATCCGTGATTTCTCTGAAAACATGCAAAAACATTATACAAATTCAATGCAAAACATAAAACCTACATAAGCACCATCTTTGGCAGAGAGCATAAATGGACCTTAGGGATAAAACACCTGAACTTTGGTTGGGCAGCATCAGAACAAAGTCCAGCAGGGGTTTGATTCTAATACAGGGAAGATCACACAACTACTCAGCTGACTAACTGGACAACCCTAGTCCAGGATTTGGGTTTAGCCAATCACACACCTAATATACCTGAAAAGTAAATTATGTTAGAAACAAACAAAAAACAAACGACTAAAGATAGTTGATTCTAATGCAGTACTTAAGTAAGACCTTTGCAATTAATTTATTTATTGTTGACTTGATTGCAGTAGTACAGCAACAACAACAACAACAACAACAACAGCTAGTATGACATTCAGGACAAAACAAGACAGGAAATACAGTACAAAAGTGTATTGACTTATTAAATCTCAGGCACATCAGACAACCATCATTACTCTCCCAGATAAAATAAAGACACAGAAAAGGGAAACAAACAGCAATTTCATCACTGTTCTTATGAAGTGTGCAATCTGTGAGGATACACAATGAACACTCCAATCAATACTTCCCCTTTCTTCCTCCTGTCTCTCAGTAATATATTGGAAATGGAGTTAGGAAGATTGATTCTGTACACATTGCTACAGGCCACAGGAAAATTAAATGAAAATGTAAATGAAGACAATGGTGTTTTCTCTCCTACTTGTTATTTTTCCTCTGAGGCCTTTGCAATAGCCATTTGGATTTTGGTTAATTTGCTACTTCACTCCATGAATAATTTCTCAGAGAAATGCAGAAAGAAGACAAGGGGAGGAAACATTGTGGGGGTAGGGTGGTTAGATTGAGACGGTAATCATTACTAAAAATTATTAATTTGTGACGTCAGTCATGTGCTGCTGTCAGCTAAATAGAACAAGTAACTGTTGAAACCAATTTTGAAAACTGACAGCTCAAAAGAGAAGAAAAACTTAACTGAAAGGTCAGGAATCTATTTTGGTAACTGACAAAAACAAACAAGTGTAACACACACACACACACACACACACACACACACACACACACACACACACACACACACACACACACACACACACACACACACACACACACACACACACACAATACATAAATGCAGACACCTTTCCTAACAAAAAAGTACCTTGACTCTGTAAAGCTATTCACGCTGTTAGAAATTGCTTTGAGCATGGAATGAAAATCGTTAAATGTGAGGAACCATTTTTGCTACATCACAAAGGTTATTCTCTGATCCACACAAAATGCAAAATGTCCTCTTACATAATTTTCTTTTGTACAACTTTGTCAATTGTTTAGTCTCTGGATTTTCACAAAATATCATATCTAAGTTCAAGGACATTATATTATTATATGATTATGTTCTTATCCGTGAAAAGAATTAATGTGGCATTTAACAGATATGTTTCATTGAATTTCCCTCTGACTCACAGAGGTCCACCAACTCTAAAATAAGATCTGAATCAATTGAACCTATCCAAGTAGTGCATTTCAAAGTTTGTCAGAATAATTCGCTGGAGTAATTTTAAAAGCTAATGCTACATGTGCACATTCTTAAAAAGTTGCTGGGATTCATAACATCAGTCCCCAACATCTTTGCTTTGATTTCTGTACTTTATTTCAAGTTAAAATGTTTTATTTGGTGTGCTTAAATTATTATAATGTGATCAGTTTTGCAGTTATTTAGTTATAATCACAAGTTTCAGACAAAGTAAAGTTTGACCTCATCGTCCATTCACCCATCTATTTACTTGTAGACTAAATAATTTCAGTCGTTTCGACAACAGACGCTTGTCTGCCTTGCGGGTCAAGGGTCTGCTGGAGCCTGTCCCAGCTGGCTACAGGCAAAATGCAGCGTACACTCAAGATAGGATGCCAGATCTTTGTAGGGCTGACCCAATCATTATTATAAAAAAATATACTTTCCAGCAATTCTGATGCATAAAAGACAGTTGCAAATTTTATTGGCTTCATCATCTATCTCTGCACTGTTTTTTGTTCAGGATGTATATATATATATATATATATATATATATATATATATATATATATATATATATATATATATATATATATATATATATATATATATATATATATATATATATATATATATATATATATATAAGTATATACAGTATATGTACTGTATATGTGTATATAAATATCAGCCTAAATTAAAGCAGTGTACTAAAAGACTAAGGGATGGTCATAACTCTCTAGCAAAACTATTGTAGCCATCTATCAGTCCGAGGAGGTGGGATGTTAGGCAAAGATGCTGTGTATACAGACACATTGAGATACTGACGTGTCTCACAATGTAAGAAGGGTGTACCTTACCCACCAGGGGGGCCTGCTACTGTCTATCATTTTTATTCTATTTAATACTCTTTGTTCTTTACTTTAGTATGTGTCTGTTAGTGTAGTGTATGTCTTGTGGTATGTCCTGTCCTGTGTTGTCAGTGTTTCTTTTTTCTACTGGCGTTTATCCAGTATTTATTTATTACTGTATGTGTGTCGTGAGCAGTGGTTATGTGCAATTTCCCCGGGGATTAATAAAGTATCCATCCATCTGTTCATCCATCCATCCATCCATCCATCCATCCATCCATCCATCCATCCATCCATCCATCCATCCATCCATCCATCTAAATATGCCCATATTACACTCGACCAGCCATTTAAAAGGGCCCAAGAAAATGGGATTACTTATGTAATTTTTAGCAGGAAACATGTATTATGATACAGATGACATTTTAACAGTCACTTTTTCATCCCTGCCAACATGACTGTATTTCAGACTCAGACAGCCTCCATTTGGTTCTACATATTAGCATTTTACAGGTAGATTCCCTCTGACTAATCCTCTCTGTGTGGTCTCTGGCAGGCCTACAGCGAGCGTCCCTTCATCCCGTTGTTTGAGAAGTGAGATCTGAGGATGACAGTCTGTTATAATACCTTATATGAAGGTGTTATTTGTCTAGATTAAAATCCCCCAGAATTATATTGCGAGAAGTCAATCTTCACTTAAAACCTGTATAATCCCTTGAGGAAGGTGACAGGCTTATAATGGTTGAGCATAGATCCCTGACATTGATGTATACAACAGTCATAACCTCACACATCTCTATTAAGGTGCCCAGTGACAAGAACATTAGAATTTCCCATTGGAAGTAGACCAAATGCCCATACTTCAAATATAGCCACTGATTTCTCAGAACACAGCATGTGGCAATACTTCAGATATGATCGGGCATCTGTCTGGCATTGAGTGGATGCTATTTAATCTCATTGTTTTTTGGCAGAAACTCGGCCCATTACGAAAACAATAACAAATATCAGAGGATGTTGGATGCTAAAATGGGAGAAAAACACTTTTGTGAATGCATGTGTGATGATGTAATGTTAGGAGGCTGCGATGCATAAAGACTTTGATGTGAAGCATTGACACACTTTTGTTGCACGTTAGTCTATCTCTATATTTTTTGAGCATGTGTGTGTGTGGTTAAGCTTCCTCTGACTGCGAGTCAAACCTATGCATCTGTGTGGGACCTTGGGAGCTGGAAAATTGGCCTAACATCTGTGGGGATGTACGACAACTTTTATCCGCAGCAGGGACACGGAGGGGATCCTACAGGCCTAGAGGGAGACTGGGAGTTTCTGGCTGAGTCCAGATCTCCTGCTGGGCAGACCGATGGAAAAAAAGGGGGAGAATAAGAGAAGAATTGCACTGGGGGCTTTCTTTCTTTTTTTTTTTTTTTTAGAACCAATGCCCACCGACGAGGGAAGGTGGAGCAGAATGGAACAGGATTCTGCTTTTTGCAACACAGCTTCACTCTTCTCCCTCCTCATACACCAACCTCCCACACTGATCTACACTGACTTACCCACAGTAGTATTGAGAATGAGAAAAAAGAGTGTGTGGAGCAGAAAGGGATTGGGCTCGGCCCCATTTGCTAACACAACCCAGCCAACAGAAGGCAAAATACATTCTGTGGAGGAGTCTGTCCTGTTCCCATGGACAGAATTTGTATGGTTGTACCACCATACAATAAATCATGCCACCTCTGGCCACTAAAACAAGCACTTCACTCAGTCTGATTTATTCCTCCTGCTGCAGGGAGGAGTAGAGGAGGTGCTAACAGGGTCCCTGGGAATGGTGAGAGGAACTTGCTTGCATTTGATTGTCTGTGTGTATCCTTTTACGTACATCCTCCAGTTGCGCTTGGGAGACAAGAGAGAAAAAGAAAGGGGACAAACTGACAATTCTGTTATTCTAAGTTTAGACCACCATCAAGTATTTTTGCTGTCCCACTGGGGAGCTGCTGTGTATGTTTGGCACTCAAGTCTGAGCTTTGGCTCCGCACTGAACTCTGAAGCCAGAGGAGGTTGGTACAACACTTCCTCCAAACGAAAAATGAAGGCCCACACAGGAGTCTCACACACACATGCATCAAATGGGCTAAACTGAGCTGATGCATCTCAGAAAGACTTTCTCCATATACCAAATTGTCCTACATGGGAGAAGCAGCATCAAGCCAGGACTCACATAGCACCATGACAGAGACCCTTCAATACCACACCAGCTCTCATCTAATCTCTGTCATTCTATCTGTTGCAGACCTATCCATGCATTGTTCTGACCACCATTCCACTCTGTCTCAATCTCTGTCTTTTTCTCAACATCATCTTATCATCTTCATCTTCATCGTTTTTTCCATCTCTCCACACTCTTCCCCTGGTTACATGTCTTTTGCTTATAGGTAAACCTATATGCATTTCAATGAGTACATTGTTTTCCATTGCTTGCCCTTTCTGACTCTTTCTAGAAGCACAGCAAGTGCAGTGCAGGAGGCAGAGAGCACAGTGTCTGACCTATTTAGGAAACTGGCAAGAGAGCAGCCAGGGAACATCAAAATACTTCAAAGGCTCCCTTTGAATCCAACGTTACGCCCCAACTTAGTGCGAGCGTGTGCACACTCGTGCAAAAACACGCACACAAGCATGCCAAAATACACCGGCACCATGCACACGCAAACTTCCTCATAACACAGTCTCGCACACAGTCACACAGCTCCCCCGATATATTATATCTGAGCTCTCCGTTTGAACTGTGTCCCACATTGCTAAGTAGGGAGAAGTTGGAGAAATCACATTAAACGGTGGGTCTGCCACCAACATCACGACTCATGCTGTACCTTGGAAATTCTGTCCCAAACCCAGCTGTAAAGCATCTTCTTGCTCTTCATATATAAAGTCGTATATGAAGTCTTGGAACTTTCTTCACTTATAAAAAGTCACATGACTTCTAAAGACATAAGAGTAAAAATTGTAAAATAAACTGAAAAAAGGCAGTTTATAATCTTTTATTATGGTTGGCTGGGATATAAAACATTTTACGCAATGTGTTAAATGCATTAGCAGCATTATTTGTAGACTGAAAGCCTGCCACTGCCACAATGGAGGAAGCAGAGCTGAAGCAGGTTTCAGCCTGTGGACAGCTCCTGTGCTACATCAGCTGATCAGACATTGGACAGCGGCAACGTTCTGGCCTCTCCTCTGAATAGAAGATATCACAGCCTCAGAAAAGCTGTAGCAACACACGCATGTGTGTGTGTGTGTGTGTGTGTGTGTGTGTGTGTGTGTGTGTGTGTGTGTGTGTGTGTGTGTGTCTGTGTGCTCTTGCCTTTTTTGCATCTCATATGGTCACTATAGGGAGCTGATTAATAGATGTTACATGAAAAGACTAATTCATCAAATTCCAAAGGTAAAAGGAGATGCACAGAGAAAAAAGGATCATACAATACACATTGAAATAAATGCAGAAAACAAGATAATTCAAAGGCTTCCTAAGTATTTGTGTGCATGTGGTCATGCATGATAATAGCCCATACTGGGGGCTTTCTTTGAGCCGACATTATGGTACCTCTTAGCTTGTATATGAGTTGAATGATTTTTTTCATCCATCAGTGTTTAGGTGCATTTTTAAGAAATGGTGGAGACAACATAAGACGAAATAAATGTTTATGTGCATGCCCTTTCTGTATGTGACTGGGTCCATACTGCATTGTACCATGGAGCATTTCCTTGCACGACATCTCGCTGCCTTGGAGCATTAAGTGAATGGTAGACAGAGCAAAAAGCATTAGCAGACATTTAGTTTCATAAAAATGCCAAGAGGATAACAGGACCATAGTGCTACTTACTAGTCATGTGTCATGCAGGTTGACTAGGAATAACTTTGTACTTGTTTCACGTTAAATGCATGACAGGAGGAATAACACACACACACACACACACGCACGCACGCACGCACGCACGCACACACACACACACGCACACACACACACACACACACACTCACATAAACATGTTTATAGTTTTTTATTGCATCTGTGTTCAAGGAGTGTTTATAAGATTTTTAGTGAGAACTGGAGCAAGCCCAAATGGACCCCATGGTTGTTAGGGAGAATGCTGCAGCCTGCTGAGAGAGATCTAGGACAAAGGAGGGGGTTGTGTGGCTTGAGGCATAGGAACTGAGGGGGTGACTCAGGGTAATGCAGATAAGTGGGTACCCACTTGTCTTCCATGGGGTGAGTGACTGGGATAATGAATGTATTCAGGCCTCTGGAAATAAACAGTGTACAGTACATGTGAAATAGTATAGCAGCAGGGGTGTGTTTGGTTATGAAGCTGACAATTTTACATGTAGCAACGCAAAAGTACGGCCAGGACTCCGGATGCAGAGTGCAAGACTGAAAAGTGCAAGGTGACAACTGAAAATCACCTTCTAGGGAAAAGCTAAACTAACAAAGTAATAACAGAGAATCACCTTTTGAGAAACAACACTAGTTAACAAAATAACAGCGTGAAATCATCTTACTCATGGAAATACTCGTGTAGACCAAAAACAAGAGAATCAGTGGAACAAAAGCTGGCAGCTAGAATGCGTGGCAGGAGACAAGGTCAGCAACGTGGCGAGACATAGGGACTCCAATACGCGCCCTGGACTCGGTGGGCATTCCCATGTGAACCACTGGTCTGAAGCCTGCTTCAAACTTGGAAAAACCACGTGACTGATGACGTTTGGCACACTCAAGTGCTCTGAAACATTAAATGCACCATTCCCCAAGTGACACACTGGTGCATCATTCACCACGTGAACCAGTATAGTGGTTCGAATCAATTGGTGATCCGAAACACCGGCCGGTCCCAGATGTGTTAGAATGGATGAAACAGCGCGATGCGCTGCCAATCGTGTCAATATCCCTGATCAGACTGATCAGATTACCTTGCGGATTGCGGACAGTTTGGTGATAATTGCTTTACAATGGATCCAGCCAGAAAGAGATCCAAAGTCTGGGAACAGTTTGAACTGGTGCTGCCAAACAAAGTAGATTTTAATTATTAAGAAACCTATTTCCAGGCTCTGTTGCTCACACGATAGAAAATATTAAACAACACACATGTCATTTTCAATTTGCAGGTGAAGTGTTTGCCTTGTTCCTAGCACCCGACATACAGTAACAACACGTCACCAATGATGAGGCGTTACTGAGCCAGACGTGAAAATGAAGCCGGTGGTGCTGCTGTGATGACGTTTCGGAATCTAGACTTTTATCTCACAACATAGACCTTATTTTTTTCCAGTGACACCAATCATCCCATGTAACCCACACACACGAGCACGTATGTATGTATTTAAATTTAAATATTCATGCATGGACTTGTAATCTATATGTCTTATTGCTTTATTGAACCCTGCAAGGACCAATGATCATAAAACAATGTCCTATAATATATGGCTATAATATAGCAAGCAAGGATTAACACATTGAATTAGATTATATTTGGTTTTATTCAGTAAAATTTATCTATCTATCTGTCTGTCTGTATCTGTCTGTCCGTCCGTCCGTCCGTCCGTCCATCTATATTTTTATGTACTCAGAACATGAATATTCTTAAGTGTATGAATAAATATTTACAGAACAACCTCAAAATTGAGATCCAATGCTTTTGACCGCAACAGTAAAGGGACAATTTACAGGACAAGTTGTTTTTTTTTAATCTCAGAACTCAGAACATGAAGTGCATTAATGAATACAATGCATGCAATAGGAAATTAAAAAGTACAAAGTATGCATGAAAAAGAATTGTCATACTCAACACAACTTTCTAATTTTTTTTCTGTCTTTTTCATTTTTTAAATTTTATTTTTAGAGCGAGAGAGAAAGAGTGAGACAGAGAGAGAGCATGTGTGTGTATGTGTGTGTGCACTATGTAACAGTTAAAATATCTATAAAGTATATAGATTATTAATTTGAACTGAAGTGACAAAGTGCAAGAGCAGAGCAAGCAGGTAAAAAAAAAAAAAGGACCGGAGTGGAGTCAGTGACCGATGCGACACAAGCACTTCTCAGCTGTCTGGTCAAATGCACTGCGTACGTGCAACAAAACAAAACAAAACAAAACAAGAAACAAGTTCACCAAGTAACCTTAGACCAAAATAGAGGCAAGCTGAAGAAAAGGAGAGCAATTTGAGCTGGAGAGCAATGTGAGATACGGATTAGTCAATGTCTGTGTGTGTGTGCGAGAGTTAGACACCGACAGCTCTACTCCGGCTGGAGTCTCAGTAGGGAGGGGCGGGCGCTGCGTGTGACTGGCCAATCACAGAGCGTGAAGATAGTCAGTTATGAGCAGGGGTTCCCAACCCTTGGGCCACGGACCGGTATCGATCCGTGTGTCATTTGGTGCCGGGCCGCACACAAAGAAAAACATTATTTAAATGACTTCTGTTTTATTTATTTTGAAGTCTGGAAAATGTTTTATTTTGAAAAATTTCCCGATTCTCTGTTACATCCGTTTATGTCAGTAGTCTCCAACCACTGGGTCATTAGGTACAGGGCAGCACAGAACGTTTGACTTTCTTTTTTCTTTTATTGATTATCAGTCTAAAGATGTTTTATTTTGAAAAATGACATCTGTACGGACTGACGCACAGACGAATGGATGTATCTGTGTCTCTTGACAGGTCTAGGTCACGTGAGAGGTTACCAGCTGTTACCCCTAAATTAAGCACCCACAACTGCGCCAGTGTTCAGGATCAAGGCAGATTATCCTGAGACTGCCCAAAAAGTATCGAAAACCCTGCTTCCATTTCCAACCTCCTGTCTTTGTGAAGTGGAATTTTCAGCTGGACCGTAAAAAAAAAAAAAAAAAAAAAAAACTGCGATAAGACCGACGTCCAGAACACACTTCAAGTGTCATTGTCTCCCGTTACCCTTAGGTCAGCTGTCCCCAACTACTATTCTCATTATTGTAATTATTATTATTTGATTGACTTGTTCATCCTTTTATTGGAAATGATCTGTATTTCTCCTATGTTGAATGCACTGATTGTAAGTCGCTATATTTCAAAATAAACCTCATCAGTGCAGTTACTTGAATTGAGTTTTTAATATAATTAATTCTTACAATTATTTCATTTACAGAGATGTTGATTATCAATTTATGAAATTAAGGTTCAGCCAGGAGACAGAGCTGGAGGTAGCAGAGATGAAGATGCTGAGGTTCTCTTTGGGAGTGACCAGGAAGGATAGGATCAGGAATGAGTACATCAGAGGGACAGCACATGTTAGAGGTTTTGGAGATAAAGTCAGAGAGGCCAGACTGAGATGGTTTGGACATGTCCAGAGGAGAGATAGTGAATATATTGGTAGAAGGATGCTGAGTTTTGAACTTCAAGGCAGAGGGCTAGAGGAAGACCAAAGAGGAGGTTTATGGATGTAGTGAAAGAGGACATGAAGGTAGTTGATGTGAGAGAAGAGGATACAGAAGACAGGGTCAGATGGAGGCAATTGATTTGCTGTGGCGACCCACAGGATGTGTACAAGCTTTTGCTTTGAATGACTTCAGTACATCTTCAGCCACATGACATCATTAGCCTCTAACACTGCCCTGGTGTGAATTTCGACCAGTCTTCTTCCAGTCATGTCACAATTTGGTGACTGTAGTGTTCTCTTGGCCATAAATTTGTTGACTATGTTGTGAGATCTGGAGGTTCTATATTGGGTTTAGATGACCACTCTGGGCGGGTCATTTCTTTATTTTAGTGTTTTCAGTTTCAAGGAATTGCTTTGCCAGTTTTGCCATTTGACAAGGAGCATTGTCCTGTGTGAACACTGCCGGCCAATTGGGTAATGAATGCAGGAAAAGACTCATATGTTTCATGACACTTTCTTTTCCACCTTTCATTCACTTCTTTACACACTATTAGATGCTCAGATGCCCAAACCACTTCAACGGACTCCTTTCCACGCGAAGAAGCAGCGGCTCTACTCTGAGCCCCTCGTGAATGGCTTTGTTTCTCACCTTATCTCTAAGGGAGACACAAGCTCTCCGCCTGAGAAAGCCCATTTCGGCTGCTGTGCATCTCTTTTTTCCGGTCATGACTCATCGCTCATGACCATAGGTGAGGGTAGGAACAAAGATTGAACGGTAGATGGAGTGCTTTGCTTCTTGGCTTAGCTCCCTCTTTGTTGCAACAGTGCAGTAAAGCGACTGCAATACCGCTCCTGCTGCCCCAATTCTCCGTCCAATCTCATGATCCATTGTTCCTTCACTCGTGAACAAGACCCCAAGATACTTAAACTCCTTCACTTGGGGAAGGACTTCATTCCCTACTTGCAAAAGGCAGTCCACCAGCTTCCTGATAAGGACCATGGCCTCAAATTTGGAGGTGCTGATCCTCCTCCCCGCTGCTTCACACTCGGATGCAAACAGGACCACATCACCTGCAAAAAGCACCAACCCAACAAACTGTAAGCTGTCCTCACCACAACTATTCCTCAATATCCTGGCCATGAAAATCACCAACAGAATTGGTGACAAAGCAATAGCCAAGGCCAACAGCAACTCCGAACAAGTCCAACTTACTGTTGAGAACTCGAACACAGCTCTCACTTTGGGCATGCAGGGATTGGATGACCCTGAGGAGAAGTCCCCTCACCCCATACTCCCGCAATACCTCCAACAGTATATACCTGGGAACCCAATAGTATACCGTCTCAAAGTCCAACACATGTAGACTGGATGGGCATACTCTCAAGCCCCATCTAGGATCCCTTTGAGAGTAAAGAGTTGGTCTGTTGTTATACGACCAGGACGGAACCCACATTGTTTCTCCTCAATCTGAGGTTCGATAATCGGCTGGACCCTCTTTTCCACCACCTTAGAGAAAATTTTCTCAGAGAGGCTGAGGAGTGTGATGTTCCTATAGTTGGCACACACCCTCTGCTCCTCATTTTTTTTGGTGTCCCAAAAAAATTTATACACCTTTTTACACCTTTAAAATGCTACTGGAAGTATGAAAATGTAGTTGATGTCCATATAGGAGGGTGTTTCCAAAAGAACCATCGTCTCTCGAATTAGACATGACTGTGAAGCTAATGGAACTGTTTGAAACAAAAACCGTTCCAGAAGACCAGCAACATTGAGAAGCCACACAAAGGAAGAAAGAGTTCTGGGAATGTTTCAGCAAAGTTCAAGAAAGTCTGTGCCGCAAGCTTGTCATGATGAAAGGGCTCCCTCCTAAATTGTCTCTGCACTTCGACTGCATTTTCATACTTCGAGTGCCATTTTAGAATGCATTTCCTTTCTCTGAAGTGTAGTCTGGCTGACGTCATTGACTTCAAGCATTTAATCTGCTATTGGTTTGATTAAAAGTAATTTTACAATGCTTCTTTCTGTACTTCATCAGTTAACAATTTTCATTTTGACGATGTCAAACAGCTGAACTTTCATATCATCCCTCTATAAATTAATTCTCATGAACTATGCTCACGTTTTGGTTGCCTTACAAGAGCATATTTTATCAACTGACTCTACATTAATGCAGGCAATAATACTTAAGTGTACTGTGCATGTGCTTCTTTGAGTATGCACTAGCTTGATCATGCATTCTCTCCCAGTGTATGAGTGTCTGGTTCGGAGTAGTTGTAATGCAAACTTAAATTCATTGTTCAAAATGTATAAATCTGACCACTTTAGTTAAATTAAAGCTTAAGCACTTGCATTAAACAGACCTCCCTCTGCTCTATGCACTGGTAAGGATGAGATACATAATCAGAGAGAAGCTCATAAAGCATTTTGCAATGCAATTTAATTTACACCTTTGGCCATTACCACCTACATTTCAATGCATGTGAAGATAGTTGTTAATTTTGCTTTCCTGCTATTGAAGTCTTTGCTTTACAAATTGTTTTAATGATTTGCTCTTACAGGTACCATCAAATAACAACTTACCTTTCCTAGAATTAATGAACAGTTGTTGTAATTTGTTCTGGTTCTTAAACTAGGATATTAAATACACGAGCTATGTAAGATTAAACTCAACGGACTTAAGTTGTGACCCCTATAATTTGGCCTCTGAAGAACATTCGTTCATTCATCCATTCATCTGCAATACTTGCTTCTTCCGCTCTAGTGGGCCACAGGGCTGCTGGAGCCTATCACAGCGGACCTGGGGTGTGAGGGAGGGTACAATCAGAGCGAGATGCCATTGCACTGCGAAGTCATCCTCTGAAGAAAATTTAAATTTAAATTAAAAACTAAAGTTTAACACCATTTTGTACCTCGACTTATACTGAATAAGGGTTAAAAAAGAAAATTAGTTGGTCATACAAGGAAGTATTTTCTCTGCATCAAGTACCTGACATGTTTGAGCGTAAAGAAATTTGCAATTTCTGAAATAACAAATGATAAATGAGGCTGTAAGTCACAAATAGGAAGAGGATGTCAGAGAGTATTTAAGAGGATATCAGAGAGTATTTAAGACTTAACATCCAGGTGCAAACAACAAACTTTTTTTTTTAAATTATCATGAGCAGGAATACATCAATGAAAGACAGTAGCAACTGATGTTAGAGTACTATCCAATTTCAACTTATTCTCTTTTGAAATTTAGATATTGACGACACAGCTTGGCTAAAAGTAGTGACATGTGGTAGATGACATGCAGTGGTTACCATACAGCTGCTGAGAGGAAGGAGCACTTTCTCCTCTTTAGCGATCAGTCGGTTGATGAATTCATGGGATAACTCACTCTGGGAGATATTGCTTTTGAATTGTAAGATGGTGGTTTGAATGGTTGCCATGGATTCTTCAGACTCATGTTATAAGGTTGATGAGTGTGCTCAGCACACTAATCATTGGGACCCTCAATAATTCTCAAAACAAGTAAGGTACGAAAAAAGATATTCCAAAATGCAGTTCAGCTAAATGCTTACAGGTTTACCAAAACAAATTCACATTTTTGTCTCAGATACTGAGCTGCCACAACTAGCTGTTGGAATGAAGAAAAAAGCAGACAGGCCAGCCAGACACTCTGTCATGGCCCCCAGCTCCAGGAAAGTAGTGTGTCTCTGAACACGAAGGGCAGGAGGGGAGACATGAGTGAGAACCACTGCTGTACTGTATCCCTAGGCTGTACGGCATAGCAATCAGTGCCACAGTCTTGACATAAGCTCTGGCCAGAGATGATGACTTCAAGCCCCCGCTGCAGGCCTCTGCCTTAGCTGGTCACGTCAGTTAAAAAATTCGGGAACCTGCTCAATCCGAGGCTCAGTGCTTAACACTTGCACAGTACTACCTTTGGAGCTTGTGCTTAAAAGTTCATATAAACAATACGGTCTGGATGAATAAAAACACACCCAACATAAAATTATGCAGGCGTTAAGCCATCTTTGAGATAAATGAGAAACACTGTTAATACAAGGAGATACAGGTTTCCTCACCTCCGGCAACAAATCTGCCGTTGGCCTTCATTTCCTCCTTCCAGACATTCACCATCAATGTGAGTATGAGACAGACCCGTGCCTTCAGGGTACGGACCCTCTATATGCATAGAGATGAACCTATAAACAGGCCATTTATTCCTATTACGCACTACAGAGCCAAGTCTGACAGCATGTGGGCAGATTACTCTAACAATATCTCCTTTGGATCATCTTTGAGTAATGTGTAAGCTCTTACCACCCACACTGTACAAAAAAATCTGTCTATTTCAGTTACCTTTGGTGGATGACATGAACATATACACAGCACTATGTGGCCTTTTCCCTGTAAGCGATTGAAGTGTTGCGCACAGGGCTCGAAATTAACTTTTTTTCTTGGTAGCACTGGTGCGCCCAAATTTAGTAGTTAGTAGCACCAGCAAAGACTTCAGGAGCACCTACCCAAAAGCAAGGCAGTGACGGAGCGATAGAGACGCTCCGTCCATCTCCATCCTCTCTCCCTCGCCCAGGACAGCAGCCGCAGTTGCGCTCTCATTGTTTCCTGACAGGACCAGAGGAGCGTGGTCTCACAAAAAAATGTGCACCAGATTTTTTTCCCTAGTCACATCGGTGCTCCCAAATATATTTAATAGTCGCACTGATAAAAATTTGGGCGCATATGCGACCAAAATGGGTGCAATTTCGAGCCCTGGTTGCACATATCTTTTGTGTGTTAGAACTTAAAAAAACAGTAATGAGCTAATTTCTAAAAAGGGGACAAACGAAGAGTAAGAGCCAACACTTTTTAAAAAGCCAACATTCTGGCTTCGCTGGTTTGATTTTTGTTTTTTTAATGAACATTGTCTTTCTGAATGAAAAAAAAACCATACTAAGACATTAGTAATACAGTACATTAAAAATAATTCTAAAAGAGAAATTAAACAGGAAAGAAGGTAGACAAACTTGAATGTTAAATCTTTGGATGGAAAAGGCTTCTGGGATAAGGATGACAGAAAGGGTGAGAGTGGGGGTGTGTGGGAGGGTAAGGGAAGGTAGGGAGGGGGGATGAAAACAGCGAGATTTGCTAACCAAGCCAACTCATTGGCAGTGATGAAGACCCAGCATGTGGCTGATATATCCTCTGCACGGCCTACGGAGAAGAACACAATCTTGTCAACCTTCAACATTAATAATCCATTTTCAGGATGGCAGCATACAAAAAAACCCCCATCTAATATCGTATTTATCCTACCATAGAACTAATGAGAAGGTGCAGTGGTGCTGGACGTATCATGGCCAGGTGTTGATACAGCAATGAACCAGATGTGAGGCAAAGCACCTCAGGCAAGGACCCTATTAGCAGATGCCTGCAGCAAAACAGGGGCCAAGTTCTGTAGTAAACAAGAATGACAGGAAAATATGTAGCAGTGCAAACTTAGAATGTGTTTAGAATTCAGCAAACACAAGCACTGGTGAACTTGTAACTGCAAGCAATTTCCAATTAGGAGTTGTATGGTCAAGAATATGCATAAAATATGATAACAAAACAACTCATAAGGAAAGCTAACCCTTGTGCCTTTGACATTCATTCATTCATTCATTCATTCATTTTCTGCCACTTCATCTGCCGTAGCGGGTCACGGGGAGCTGGAGCCTATCTCAGCTGGTATTGGGCGTGAGGTGGGGGACACTCCGGGCACGACACCAGTGCACCGCGGAGCCACACACAGAGACAGACAACCATGCACAAACACACTCATTCCTATGGGCAATTTGGGACCGGCCAATCAACCTGAAGTGCATGCTTTTGGAGGTGGGAGGAAGCCAGAGAACCTGGAGAGAACCAACGCAGACACGGGGAGAGCATGCAAACTCTGCACAGAGTGGGACTCGAACCCGGAACTGGCGTGTTGTGAGGCGACAGCGCTACCCACTGTGCCACCGTGCCGCCCCTTTGACATTTATTTCTTATATAAGAGTAAATAGTGTGACATAACATTTTGTAACTGTATAACTTATAAGAGTCTACTGTATGACTTGCAGCTGAATTCCCACTGTTGAAACTAAAGACTTAAAAATCATAGGACGGTGATGTGGTGGGTAGTGCTGTTACTTCACAGCAAGAAAGTCAGTTCAATTCTACCTGGGGCCTCTCTGTGTCTGTATGGGTTCTATCTGAGTTCTCTGGCCTCTTTTCGCTTCAAAAACAGGCAACTTAGGTGAAATGGCCATTTTAAACTGCCTGTCTGCGTGAGTGCGTGTTTGTCTAACTGCAGCCCTGCCATAAACTGATGACTCATCCAGGGGTCACCCCTAATCCCACCTGGGATAGGCTCCAGTGTAAATCCATGACCCAGATTTGGACAAACAGCTGAAGACAAGACAATTACAGATTGTGTCATCTTCAAGAAAATGAATGAATGAACGAAAGTCACAGTCCAGTTTGTCAAATAATTACTCTTATTCTATGCTGGTAAACCTCAGAAGTTTTTTTTTCGGTATAATAAAAGATTACGTGTTTTTATTTCACTTAGAGTTAAATATCTTGTCTCACCACTATCTACAATTAAAAAAAAAAAAGTTTAAAGAAGTATAAGTCAGTCCACTCAAAAGGATTAAATACAAGTGTTTGGAATTCTCTGGAAACTAGGTATTAGAGTAAAACCTTTTTGTGGCTGCCATGGTGACCCTGTTTTGTGTAGTTTATTTGTATAAATTACAGTGTGTGATCTCCGGCTTCTGGCAGACTCCAGAAAATGGGATTCAGCTTCTTGATGTTGTACTAGTTTGCTCTGTGTGAACTGAGTTTTCAGGAGAAACCGTGCCAACACTGGCACTAATAACTCAGATTAGGTTTACTGTAACTTCCTGTGTAGATGCACCAGGCATAGAGGCGCTTACTCCTTTTTGTATTTAACCCTAACCCTTTAATTTAAAGTCCTAATCTTAGTTAATGACTAGCTCAGACTGAGTGAATCCTCTTTCCCTGTTTATTTCTTTTATTTGAGCAGCACCCATCTGCCCTGTCAACTAAGTTGGATTTTTATACCTCTTCATATTGTGTTTTCTTCAGATTTGTGTTAATAAATAACACTACTTCACCAACACCATCTGGTTTAATGGTCTGTTCCATTGTCCACCACAAGCTAAGGGTCATATTACCATCTTTTTCAAAGTTCCATTCTCAGATATTGGAATTAAAATGGTCAGTGTCTGTGCTGCCCAACATACAAGTCTTTCCTAACAACAAGACTTCTGGTTGTTTAACAAAGTCTGTGTCGGGCAATGATATATTTGATATGGAGGCTTGGTCTTCCTTTTTTTTTTCTCCATATTTTCTTACATCTACTGTACTTCTTTCTTCAGTTGCCATTCAGCCAACTATCCATCTTCAACCGCTTATCTGGGGTCGGGTCACAGAGGCACCATCTGAGCAGGTCTCATGACACCTCACCTAGCTCCTCCGGGGAATCTCCCGCATTCTTTAACTAACTGAGAGACATAGTCTGTCTTCTTTTACTTGCTATCCTTGTCATGGATGCTCCTTGCTTCATCTTGGATCACAGAAAACTCTTCAATCCTCACTCTGCCTTTTTCTTTGCTTACAGACTCTCAAGATGTTGGACTTTGAGACTTCTGTAGAGTCCTTCTTTAATTAAGAGGACTTTCTTGTCTTGACATCAGTCAGTGACATAGATCTCCTCCTGTGATCTGCTCACTGCTTCAGCTGGGTATCTGATAGCTGGTAAGGCACGTTGTTGTTGTGGATCGTGTTCCAACATCCAGCTAGCTTTTCAGCACCAGTCTGACCCACTGGAGGAATTTGGCTATAGTTGTATCATCATTATGGTGTTCATAGGCCTAAGAGAAGACAAGGTATTTGTGGCTGTTTTGCACATCTGTTAACCTTGCTTCTGTAACACAACCCTGTAGTACTGATTTAGTCCCTGTTGTGGCCATAATGCGGCCACACTTGTTCTGGATGATATCCTGGTGTCCACGATGTAAATCCTAGTGAGGTATTTCTGTGAGACTGCCGTTGACTCACCATGTCAGTAGATCATTTCACTACACCACTGATAAAAAAATTAATCAATCAATTAAAGACTGACCTGATCCACCATAGATCTACTTAAATTAACACATTAACACATACTCACAAAAACAAGCAGCAAAATAAAAGTAGACTGTACAGGAGAAAATAACACACCTGAAATCTGCTCAGAAGCCTCTCCACACATCTGCCAGGAAATATCTGCAAAACGTTGATGCCAGGAAAGAAATGCCCTGTGTGATCATACAGACTTGTTTGACTACATGGACTCAGCAGACAGCATCCGAATAAAGCTGAAGAAAGAACATATAACGCTATTAAAGTCAGAGACACAGTCATGTAAACTGTGAACAATAAAAACACAACCATGCCTGCCAGAGCTGTGAATGATGACTTGTTTGCACTGGTTTTACACAATATAAACTCTCAACTTTGCAACTTTTTACATGGATCTGGATATTTCTTTGTACATAGACTCTGAATATACATGCACAGATTTTTGTACACATTGTTAAATGTCAAAACCCACATAGATATTGTTTTACACTTACACAAATCTGATTACATACACAGATTCAGATACAGTTACATAATTCTCCACATGCACAAAATTTTTATTTTGACATAATATTGTGCCATATTTTGTGGTAAGGCATAGAAAGTTTATAAGGGGTCTTTTGATAGTACCAAACAAGACCGTAGTATGATCTTGCAGAAACTAAAACAATACCATACTGTTCTTTTATTAAATATATTGCAAGATATGAAAAGAGACATTGGTTCATCACATTCTGTGCATTTACTCTGTTTTATTAAAATCAATAGTTTGACCATAACATTCATAAAGGTGTGATGCATAACTGTGTAAACTTGTTTGACACTTGTAATTTTTTTTCCGAGCTGTAAGTCTACAACTCCAGTCTGTTCCTCTAAGTTGATTTCTGTTTGTTTGTTTTTTTTGTCTGATACAAACAGGCATGCAGCCAAGATTCTGCAAGCTGCCTGTCGAGAATATTAGGTCAAGTGGAAGTGTTATACTATAAACTGTATCTGGTACTCTTCGCTAATTGTCAGTAGAGCACATGTTTGAAACAGGTGTCAGCCATATTGGACACATTTTAGCATTATGCTTGACAAACAGGTTTTTGAAAAAGAAACATCTTACACCAGGAGCTCTAGCTTCTGTTACATTGCAACTATATCACGATCTCATGAACAGGCTATCATTGATAGCATCAACCGTCTCCTGCCCAAAGGGAAGTGTATGTTTTTGTTTGAGATGCAGAATCATGAATTATTCGTTATGCACAGAAAATAATGCAAAGAAAAAATCAGTCATGCATTATTTCATTTACCCAAAGTCTTGTTAGGCACTAATGGTTGCAGTCATAGGCATACTAACAAACCATTCTTTACACATACAACACAGGCACATGTGTCAAACACCTGTATGGCTCAATGCATGTGCAAAAACACATGGTATAGCAGCATGGTATAAATAGCCGTACATGTCACTGTTCCAGACTAAGCAAAAAGCAGAAACCCATTCTTGAGTCAATGGGAGGCTTTACACACTGCACGTTTGTAGAATCCGGTTAGAGTAGTGGAGTAGTAAAATTCAAATGCAAAAAGGATGCTTATTCAGAGGTGTCCTTGGGCTGGATGTGAAGAGCGGTCTGCAGCTAAATACTTTTCACTCATTATAAACAGCCATTTATGATGAGTACATGTTTTCAGATTCTCAAAACTCGTCGCCTGGATACCAGAGTTCAATCACTTGTGCATGGGTGATGGGGGGGTGGGGGTCATCCCCCCTCTGGTTTTTACATCTCTACCTCTGCTGAATGAATTTTATCCTTAAGGGATGTAGATGTCAAGCTTTATGCCACTGAAGTATTCCACCACACTCACCTGAATGATGTGCTGATGCGCTTCCTGGTCATCAAAAGTCCGACATGCAGCCTTACACTTGATTACTCTTTTTTATTTCCATTAAGTTTCTTTGTTAACTCCACCAATAGTTAACATCAAATAACAAAATATTCTGAGGTCAGGGGTCAAAAAACTGTTAATGCTTCCACGCAGAAACCTTACCCGACCAATAATGGTCCTTCTTATACCTGAGCACCAAATATGCCCAGGAGACCCAATATATCATTTGTCTCCTACAGGAGGATAACCCTGTCAGTAATTTAAAAACTATGATATAACAGTCAAGTTGTGCCAGTTTTCTTACATAAAACCTATGCCCTACATTGCTGGCACCAAATTGTAACCTGCCAGAAATTGTCGACAGTGTGGATGTTCGCGGACGTTCCCAAGCACATAAATACATTGTGCATTTGTTCCCTGCTTGGAAGTTGAAGATATGAAAGATAAAATACCGCTGATGCGTTGTCACTAGGGGAGCCAAAAGGCCACACGTGAAGGCTTACATCAGTACTGATTGTTCACTGTGTTTTAAATTTGCAGCGTTACTTTGACATGATGTGGAATCTTAATTTCTGGGTATAATTGTTAAGTTTTACAGACGTTCACAATAGGCTAAATTGTCTTGCCATGTTTGTTTGATCGGCCCTTACCCATGATGCTGAAGCCTAATTAGGCCACCTTCGACATCCTGGCTACCACAGAAAATTACATGTTTCATGTCTTTTTAAGTTTGTGCTAAATTAATGTTCACCTGTGAGGAATTTCACAGGCTCATCTGGCCTACCGTTAACCTAATAAAGATTAAAAAAACATCCTCACTCTGTTTTTTTGATACCGTGCTCACAAACATATGTCTACATACATCCTCCATCCCAAAAGTCGTTCTGCACCACCAAATCCAACAAAGACACAGGAATACCAGATGACACTCAATCCTGATCTTCACCCAGAGGTGTGGGCCGGCAGGCTTAAAGCTGTTTTCAAGGGAATGCTGCAGAGAGTCCTTCAGATGTCACTCTCAATAGGGAAGGTAACCCCTACTTCCTCATAACTGAATCTCTGAATATGCATTGTTCCACGTGGCTACGCTCCTAGAGCTTAACCCCCCAACCCTCACCACCACCACACCAGTCAAGTGACAGACACAGGTAGCAGACCTTTGGTTGGTATGTGAGGGGGATTGACAACTTCTACTCAGGAACAGTCTGCTCTTTCTTTTCCAGTAACTTTGATCAGCGTCATGAGGACTGGAAACATACAGTCACACTCGCTGTGTGAATTGACAACTGTCCTACTGAAACTGCTTCAATGTCTTGTCTATTGGCAGTAATTACATATGCATCCGCCTGCTTCTCAGTGAGTCAGCCAGCAAGACAGACAGCTTGGAGAATGAGGGCTGATGAACGCCCCATTAGACAGGTAATTGCCAGAGTATTCTTTAAAACTTAATTACATTACAAGTCAACAGTGATGCCAACTTGTGATTAAGAGACAGATGTTCAACAAATATAATTTTTATCCTTCTGTGTTCCAAGAAAAAAATGCATAAATTAATGGAATGAGCTGAGTTGAATTAGAAACTGTCATTGCAAGGTGTCTATATAGAAAAGCCAAAGATGGATCTCAGTAACAAAACTGACAAGGTTCACGACAATTTGCTACAAAGGGAACTTGTTATTGTTTAGTTGCTGCTGTAGTAATTTGTGATAAGGGGATGAATTGGCCAACAAAAAAATAATACTCTGCTTCGTTTGGTTGATAGAATGACCAGTTTCTGGTGTGAGAAAGAGAATTTTCACATTTTCTTGTCAGAGTTGAAAGGCTGTGCATTTACAGAAGTCTGCAGGACCACATACTGAGTTCAATAAAATAAAGTCAGTACCACAAACTAGCTCAACTTTGGCAATTTACTATTGTTACAATAGCTGAAAAAAATACAAGATTGGAGCCAAAGGCCTCAAAGCTTTTTAAAGAGTTCAAAAGGAACCAGACTGTGTACAATATTATAGGTGAAACTAATACAGGCTAGCAACCTTTAGTAGGACACATCACACACAGACTGCAGACAAGCAGAGATTTACTAAAGGTTAGCTCTAAACCAGGAGGAATCCAGAGAGTCTCACTGAGCTCAAAGTTGATTTAATGTACCAGAGGCCATTGCTGCTCATTTTCTGCATCCTGGCTTCAGTCATTTCCTGAAATTATTGAACTGAATCAAGTGAAGTGTAAGTGGAACAATGTGAATCAGTGAAAAGTGGCTCCTTTGATTTGGAACACATACTCATGGGAGCACCGAGAGCAATGAAATTGCAATGTGGTGAATCTCATTTTCATTTTGCCCATCTCTTGTCCAGTGCTAATGACATTAATTGATGTGAGTCAGTCTAGCATGTTGGTATTTCCTGGTCTCAAGCTAAAGAGACTTCCTAATTAGCTGCATGCTGTAATAAAGACCTTTTAAAGTTTGTTGACGCCATTGGTTGCAAAATCGATTGTGATTGATTGTGCTAATGGACAGATTTCACATTAAAAAATGTCTATGTGTTAAACTTTTCATGAGAGACTAAAAAATTAATTTGCTGTGTCCATATTTTAGGACTCAAGGC
This sequence comes from Antennarius striatus, assembly GCF_040054535.1. Classification (NCBI taxonomy): domain Eukaryota; kingdom Metazoa; phylum Chordata; class Actinopteri; order Lophiiformes; family Antennariidae; genus Antennarius; species Antennarius striatus. The sequence goes on along the minus strand of NC_090785.1, from coordinate 16,885,667 downwards.
AGACCTCGAGGACATTTGCAGAGTCAACGGTGTATTTTTCCTGTTATTTACCTAATCCTGATGTTCACAATTCAATGGTAAGGCTTGAGGGACAGAGAGACGGGTGATGAGAGGATGGGAGACAAAGGGATGCTGTGATGCCTGTCTGCTGATGGTCCCAGGAGGATGTGGAGGGTTGGGGCCGGCTGGACCAGACCGGAAGCAAGAGCATGCCTGACAAGCCGCATCGGAGCCACTGACACATCTCCCAGCTTGAGCACCGACTGAAGTGGGCACAAGTGGAAGCCTCACAGCTAGAATATCAAACACAGTCACAGACGCAGAGCCACTTCAACGACAAAAATAGTTTTTATTTTTTCTGTGACATGTCATTCATAAACAAAGTATAATTGTCTAAATTGCATTACAGTGTATCACTTTATTTTCAGTGGCCTCCACAACATTAATTCTTCAATTTTGTTTTTTTCGCATATTGTATTTTGATTAAAATATTTTTTTAAGTAAAGATAGCTGAAGTGCTTTTTGTTTTTGAAGAAAAGAAATGTACAAAATCTAAAATGACAGTTCTTTGTGCTGCAGTCACAAATCACATGTAATTAATTTCAGCGGCAGAGAGACAATGGACTAACTACAAGTGGTGTGATGTTCTTGCATTTTACTCCTGATCTATGGCTGAGGTTTACAATAGATAAATGGTTACAAGAAATTACGTATTAATCATTTCACAGAAAAGTTTGGAATTGGGGTCAACATTAGAATTGGGGTTGGTGTGAAACATGAATACTACAAGGCCAGTTGGCCAACTTTCTCTTCTTTTTTAATCACTAGTAGGACAAGCTCAAGCTAGTATTCACCAGAAATAGAAACTCAGATTTTCAACAAGAAGCTACTTGATTCAGTGTTTTCATGTTATTACCTTGTCACTGAGCACCAAATGGTAGGGCATGTCATCATCATCCTCACATGCAAAACTGTATGACTGAAAATCTCTTATTCGATTAAATCATTTATTTTATACATTTAAAAAACTATTAATGTTTGATTGTACAAAGACTCATCTGCATAATATCCATATGAATTACTGGTGAAAAGGGTTGAATGGAGACATTAACTCTGGAGTCACTCGTAACATAAAATTGTATCGTGTAACACAGAGTGTTTAAAAGACATTAAATGTCTCTGGCATAAGTGAGAGACTTTTTGAAATAATTTCTAAGCTATTTGAAACAATTTTTTCAGTGAGGGTCAAAGTACAATCTGTAGAACTGCACAATAGTAAATGTAGTCTGTCATCAGCCATTTGTCTGCGTTTAAAATGTTTTAGCTATAACAGTCATTAGAATGGCACTGCATATTATTTAATTGCAATTTGTTTTCTAAATTAAAGTTTGAAATTTTTGTAAAATATATTTATAAAAGTTTGAGTTGAACTGTGGCATTGAGAGAAAGTTGAATCAGTCTTGAATATGTTTTGTTGTTGAAAAAAATACTACAGCCTGTGAAAAATCATATTCATCTTTCTTCTTTTTTATGCTAATTAAAGTTTCTTTTTGTCATATCAGAAAGTTTTGCTAAGCCTGCATATTGCACTGAGTCACTTCGCACCGGCACTTGTCCACCTGGTATCTCTGGGCTTCAATCTCTGGAAACATTTTTTCTTAGATGGGCTTTTGCTGGAAGATTCATTTGGCCCTGGAATTGCACACATCACCGCAATATTGAATCTAACCAAGCCAGACTGAAGGAAAGGGACATTTGAAGTGGGTGAAATTGGATATTCCAGTTGTTTTATGCTGGGGCTGATTGAAGCAATGGCATTCATGTTCGACGGTGAAGTTGGTGAAAGTCTGCAATGCCTTTAAATAAAACAATGCATTTAAACTGTATCTAAATGCTAACTGCTTGAAAATACTGAATACTGTTGGATGAGTGATAGTGCATAAATTAATAACGCTAACTCTGTGACCTGGATTGTCGAGAATAGCCCACATTATTTTCATTTCATTATATACCCACTCAGGCCTGAATTCTATAGGTGCGAATTAGCTCTCCTTTGCAAAATTTCTGCACAGGAAAATTGTTTGTTAGCGGGGTCGATGCTGTTAATTATACACTTCACAAGGATGAATGTCCCTGTGAGATTGAAGATGGTGTTCATAAAGAGTCTCATTATAGCACAGGCATGACTGAATCTTTAGTGTGCTGTTATTGTTCTTTGAAGTGTAAGCTCTTAAATATCTGGCTAACACAGGGAGAAAATTCAAATCTATTGGCTGAGAAAGGTCCTCAGAAAAAATGACCACATTTTATATTCTCTTGTTTGTATTGCATTGGTTCAGTAATCTTGAATAATTCAGTTTCATGTCTTTGACAGAAAGGCCATGTAATTCACTGATTACAAATTCAAGTGAAACTGAGAGAAAATGGAACTTCTCATTTTCACAACTGTCTGAAACGACACTGACACTGCAGATTGCATCAGGACAACAAGATGTGGCTACTTTTAACCCATGAGAAGAGAGGAAAAAAAAATCAAGTTCCTAATGAGAGCCCAGATCATTAGCATTACTGAAAAGAGCAAAATCAGTTCATTCACTTTGATGAGGTATTTAAAAAGTCCTGATTGTGATCATTTGGGGGAAGATGAGGTCTCTTTTTTGAAACGCCAGATTGCATTAGCATCATCTCTGATGTTGTCCACGGCTCTGGAGCGTAATGACAGCTTATTTATGGATGATGCATCAGAATAGCAGAAAAAGATTTGGCCGATTGTTTTCTGCCTATTACGCAAGCACATAATGTAATCTATATGATTTAATGGAACACAAGATAAAACACTGTATCAAGAAGATGCATTGCACTGTGCACTAATGGAATATGTAAGTGAATCCTGAAATGTCGGACAATGTCTTCAGTGCACTTACCAGGAGCTGAGTGTGCTGGTTCATGCTATTTGTTTGCTCTCAAAGTGATCTGAGGCTGCGCTCCTGTGCTGTGGGGGCGCATCTTGATGGAAGCTGAGAGGTGCTTGGCTGTGGCCTACTGTAGTGGCTGATCTGTCTGAGATCAATAGCAGCTAATTACAGCCCACATTGATCCAGAAGGCTCACTAATTTAGAGCCAAGCCCAGGTCCTCTGCAGATACGGCCAGAGCAGCAGCTCCGATCTCAGTCCTCTGGTCTCGCAAACATCTCACTCAGCAGCCCATAGTCTCTCAGGAGCAGCTAGGGGAACAATTCGTTGTCTTTAGTATGAACACTGGATAAGAGTATGGAATAGCTTAGATTCCAAGATCTCAACTTTTTCTGGTCTATATGTACAACATTTCAAGCAATGTCTGTGTTAAACACAGACAACGTCAAGTTTATATTTTCAGCTGTTAGAAGTCAAATCAGGTTGCACACATCAGATGGACTCTTTTCTGTTAGGCATTAAGTTTCATCCTGCCTCAGACCTTTATCAGAACAAAAACAGACATAAATCAAAAGTACAAGCTGAAAAGATGATTTTTTTCCTAATTCTATCTTCATCAATGAACTGCTCTAAATTTAATCTGAAATGTTCTTCCCCCTGTTTAAAAATGTGTTTCATATAGGTCAGAACCAGGGAGTTTGAATCTCTGAAAATATTTCCAACTGAATTTTACTTCACTATCTGTAACTAGAGAGAACAATTTATTCACTTTGTCTCCCACCTCTGCAACAAATATGTCATTCTCAGAACAATCAGCACCTTTAATTTGCTGATGATTCTTTTCAACGTGTGTCATGATTTTCATTAACCTTTCTTTCTCCACCTGCTTCAACCGGCACAGCAAACTAGCGTTTGAGAAGCATGTCACCATGATACGATTCTCTAAACTAGAATGACTATTGATTTTATGAAGATTAAAGGAACTGTGGTATTGTATGAGGAAGTCTGGAGTGGCAGAGAAGTATGTTAGAGCAGTGCAGGACATGTATGAGGACTGTAAGACAGTGGTGAGGTGTGCTGTAGGTCTGACAGAGGAGTTCAAGGTGGAAGTGGGACTGCATCAGGGATCAGCTCTGAGCCCCTTCTTGTTCGCTATGGTGATGGACAGGCTGACAGACGAGGTTAGACAGGAATCTCCATGGACTATGATGTTTGCAGATGACATTGTGATCTGTAGTGAGAGCAGGGAACAGATGGAGGAGAAGCTAGAGAGGTGGAGGTTTGTCCTGGAAAGGAGAGGAATGAAGGTTAGCTGTAGTAAGACAGTACATGTGTGTGAATGAGAGGGACTCAAGTGGAAGAGTGAGGTTAGAGGGAGAAGAGATCAAGAAGGTGGAGGATTTTAAGTACTTAGGGTCAACAGTCAAGAGCAATGGAGAGTGTGGAAAAGAGGTGAAGAAGCGTGTCCAGGCAGGATGGAACGGGTGGAGGAAAGTGTCAGGTGTGATGTGTGATAGAAGAGTTTCAGCTAAAATGAAATGAAAGGTGTACAAAACTGTGGTGAGACCAGCGATGTTGTTTGGCCTAGAGACAGTGTCACTGAGAAAAAGACAGGAGACAGAGCTGGAGGTAGCAGAGATGAAGATGCTGAGGTTCTCTCTGGGAGTGACCAGGAAGGATAGGATCAGGAATGAGTACATCAGAGGGGCAGCACATGTTAGAGGTTTTGGAGATAAAGTCAGAGAGGCCAGACTGAGATGGTTTGGACATGTCCAGAGGAGAGATAGTGAATATATTGGTAGAAGGATGCTGAGTTTTGAACTGCCAGGCAGGAGGCCTAGAGGAAGACCAAAGAGGAGGTTTATGGATCTAGTGAAAGAGGACATGAAGGTAGTTGGTGTGAGAGAAGAGGATTCAAAGGACAGGGCTAGATGGAGGAAATTGATTCGCTGTGGCGACCCCTGAAGGGAAAAGCCGAAAGGAAAAGAAGAAGAAGAAAGGACATGAAACATTATTTGAATAAAAAACATTTTAACATTAATATTGTCAATTCATGTTAATGGACACATTCACAAAATCTAACATTAGAGAAGCAATGCTTCAGAAATTGATAGTGCTAAAAAATGTATCCTTATAACCAACTTTAGGTTTGCTGAGACAAACTTTAGGAGTGTTGCAGGACATGTGCAAAGATCACATCCTTGAAGGAACAAAAACTTGTATGCATCTTTAGATATTAATAATGCTTTCATAGTCGTAAAAGTTACCCATGATGAGGACTAACACACCGTCATACAAATAGATGCTGGAATTTCAACTTTACTTTGCTAGCAATATGGATTTCCTTTTCATACTGCCTAACACATTATTATTATTATTACTATTATTTTTTACCATTACCAAGTATGAAACTTGGTGATGGTAAACTACATGTGTAGCCACAGCAGCCCTGGTTAAGACTGAGAGAAACATGGCAGTCAATCCATATCAACAGCCTCTCCGACCACCGCCAGGACATTAACACTCCAGTTAGTGCCCCACTGGAGGCAACAAGAGTGATGTGTTTTGCCCAACGCTACAATGACAGGTGTGGCGTTGGGCAAAACACATGTGGGGAGCAGGATTTGAACTGCCAACTGTATGATCATTAGACATCCTGCTAGACCACCTGAGCCACTGCCAACCCCTAAAAAATCCATTTATCCATTATATGTAACCGTTTCTTTGTGAGGGACAAGGCACACACTACGCTTAAATACTGATACACTATACATTTACACTGTCAGTCAGCAATATAGCCAAACAGACTTCCCAACACTACCAGAGGACCAGACTAAAGGAACCTGCATCAGCTGGGGAAATTACTGAAGCCAATAATCGATGCAGAATGGAAAGTGAGATCCCCTAAAGTTTGGACTCCTGGCAGGTTTGTATAACCCCCATTGTCACGGTTCAGTGTTCAAATAAAAATAAAAATCAGGAGACAGTTTCACATCTATATTGTCGAGTAAACATGCGCACATCAATCCACGTGACAGACTTAATTTGTTACTAATGGTTTAAAAGCATCATGTGATCTAATCACGGGGTGTGATCATATAGGGCTGTAAGGGTTAAGCCTGACTCTCTTTTGGTTCTGGGCCAGATTGTTTTTGTACCCTTGCCCACACGTCTAGTTTGCTGGACTTTGTGAGTTTTCTTGTGTTTCCCGAATTTTTGTGTTATTGATTAAATCATGATTGAAAGCCTCTCTACAAGTGTAAAGCATTTGGGTCCATTGTGACACAAATAGATAAAAGAGAAATGATTCTGAAGACCACACCTCTTACAGGCTACTTTCACTACTAAAGACTGATGTGAACATCCTAGGTGCTGGCTAGAAGATTTGAATATGTTCTTCCCTTTGCCATGCAACCAGGTCAATCAGGCTTTATAATCAGTTGTCCCTTTTTTTCTTCTTTTTTTTTAACCCTTTTGGACAAGGTTAAACTGGCCAGGGAACAGGATTTAAACATATCTGTGCCTGAGGATTTTTGTGATAATATTCTAAAATATTCTAAAAGTGTATTCATCATCTGTGTGTCAACCAGTCTCTTCTTTAATTTATGGCTACATTGAGTCCATATGTTCAAAATGAAATTGTTCAAAATATATCCAGAAATTAGTCTCAGCTGTGACAACTGTAGGACCCTGACGCAACACTGATGCATATGATTTGGATGTGTCCCAGCTTTTAAAAGTTTTAGAAAGAGGTTTTCCAAACATTCACTCACACTAGAACACAGATTAAAGCCTGATCCATTCATGGCTTCATTTGGTGTCATTTGGTGTCAGGAGCAGCTGTCCAGGGCCAAATGAAATGCATTTTCTTTTGTTTCTTTTCTGGCCCGATGTACAGTGTTGCTTAAATGGAAAAGGGGGACTCTTGCATCATACTCACAGTGGCTAAGGGATCTTTTATCGAGCCTTTCACTGGAGAAAACCTGCTATTCACTGCACGGGTCAGAAAAAAAATTGGTAAATCATTTCTATATTATTTCCAAAAACTTCAAGTCATGTTGGGACCATGTCATTGTTGCTTTTTCATCTTTGCCCTTGACTTCTAGCAAAGACCTTTGCGGGCTCTCTTAAGCATACCAACTGTCTACACTCTCTAATTGGCCTCTTATTTTTTCAATTTGCTTTGCATTGCTTTGTTCTGTTTTGATTTTGGTTGTTTTTGCTTTTTACTTTCTTTACCCCTTAAGATGATGATTGTATAGCTGCCAGCTGGGATGGGGTGGGAGGAGTGTGTGGGGTTGGTGGCCTGCAATGAGTGTTGGGAGGAGCATCTATTCATTCATTCATTTTCCTAACTGCTTTTTTTAGCGGGTCGCGGGAAGCTGAAGCCTATCCCAGCTGCGCGACGTCAGTGCACCGTAGAGCCACACAGTGACAAACACGCACACACTCACACACTCACACCTATGGTCAATTTGGGACCGGCCAATTAACCTGAATGTGCATGTTTTTGGAGGTGGGAGGAAGCCCACGCAAACATGAGGAGAACATGCAAACTCCGCACAGAGCGGGACGCAAACCCGGAACGCCTTGCTGTGTGGCGACAGCGCTACCCACTGCGCCATTGTGCCGCCCTCATGGACTCATGATGGTTTTTAATGACTCGAGTGATTTCTCCAAACTCTACACTTTTGCTGAGATAATGGGTTGTTTATGGTGACATTTTTATCTTATCACAATTTTACAGTGAGGTATTGTTCTTGTGTGTTGCTTGATGGACTTAGATTCCATGCAGATTTTAGATGTCTATTAAATTAAAGTCTGTGCATCTTTTTTAGTCTGCTGAAGAAAAATAACATTGGAGCTCCACATTCAGACCATCTGTTTGAAAAGTGTAGTGGTTATATATCCTCATATATGTACCATCTAGTCCTTTAATCAAATCGAAAGTTCCCCTTTGGACTGCCTGTGTGTGTGTGCACATGTTTTGGCTTGTGTTATTTGCAACCCTACGAGCTCTGTTGTCATATTTGGGAAAAATAAATAAAATTTCGTTTTTCTATCATGTGCCCTTACACACGTAAATCTGCAATGAAGTAGTCTTATTTTTGGTATCTGTTTTGGTAAAGGTGTTCTCAGGTCAATAACCTATTCAGACCCCACATTGAATGACAAAATGGTTGAAAATAGTCAAACTCACAAACTCACCATCAACTCACACACAAGGAGGATGTGAGCCATCTAACAATGCTAGATGAATCACTCCTTCAGCAGGTGACCTGCTATGGGACAGCATTGAGCACAGATTAAGCTCCGTTTTCACCATTCTATCTTTACATTTAACTATTCAAATCCACAGGATTGCTTCACTCTACAGCTATTATAGCACATCACTGCTCTTCCAGATTGAGCCTTTTCACATATACTTTGTTCTCTCTTTTTCATCCGTCTCACCCCATTTCAGTTGTGTGCTCCAATTGCTGGATCACCCCAGGCTCTCATAAAAGTTCATATGCACTATGGCTGAATACAGGTGGGGATGGTCTGGGGGTGTAATTGCTTTTTCTATTGTTGATGTTATGTGGCAGCATTGGTAAGTATGCATGCACAGAAACACATAAATAGGCATGTTTGCAAATTTTAAATTGTTAATATATGTTGTAAATTGTTTACACAGTGTATATATATATATATATATATATATATATATATATATATATATATATATATATATATATATATATATATATATATATATATATATATATATATATATATATATGTGTATGTATGTATGTATATAAATAAAGTTTTATCTTATCTTATACACATACTGAGATTGATTTTCTTCTTAAGAAAAAAAGTTTGCTTTTACCTTAATAAATATTGTAATATTGTAAATGTATGTGGCTGAGCTGGGCTGTACATAAGGACTGGGGGTGTGCGGTGTGTGAATGAGTTAAATATTATGAGGGACTTCATAGAGTCAAGAGAAGCTGTCATCATGCTGTCATCATCAATTAAAATTAAACTAAACAACTTTAAAAAAAAACACTTAGCTGAAGGGTTACAATTAATCAGCCAAGTAAATTACAGTATGTTATATAAAGGAAATATTTTGTTGTCATCATTGCAGGTGGCAATAAGTCTAAATTCCAAGAATCTGTGTTCGGTGAATGTCAACAGTAATGTTTCAAAATGTACACCTCACTCGTACATTTAGAAATCCAACAATTTTTTGTGCTTATTCTCTGAAGTATGTACATCTTTTGGCAAACTAAGCTAATTTGCATGTCACAGCAGCTCTACTCTTTGGTCAATAGCCTTATTGCTGAATTATCAATTACACACAGACTTCAGAGAGACAAACTTTATTTTACATGTCTTATCGGAAATACCCAAGTTGACTTGTCTATTCTAAAGCAAATACTACAATACCGTTTTTGCTCAGTTGTTGTTTAGTTCAGCCTGTTTGAATACAATTTCAAAAACTTAATGTTTGTTTTTGTGATTTCGCTGTTTGATTTCACTTATTCAAATGCATAAATCTCCTTTGTGCCACAGGGTTTCATAAGTGCCACTGAGAGATTAGACTTGAGACAAAATTTGATTTGTGTCCCTAAGGACACTTCGTAAGAATCTGTTTCACAATTTAAAGTGCATTGTTGCAAACCCCAATGTCTGCAGTGTGGGGCTTTGTATCCATCCAGTTCTATGAGCCAGACAAAGTGGCGTATTTGCCACTCTGCCTGGCAAAATATGCTATATTAAAAAACCTGACATTAAAAACTGGTTAAATTCATTAAGAGTGGACCACTCAGTGCAAACAGGGTGGATTATTTCCTGATCTGAAGTTCGATGCAGATATTTAAGCTCCGACGTTCGTTTTCGTTTATTAATTAAATATTGTTTCAATCGATTGGTAGTCCAGTTGGAGGTGAGGTGCAGCGATGTGTGTCATAAACATTTTTAACTAGTTTTTAATGTCAGGCTTCTAATTTACTGGCAAATGCGACGCTATTTTACTCCTAGAACTGACTTTAGCGTCGGTGTCTCACCACCGTGAATCTCACAGTATGTCGCTGCCAGAAAGAATACACAAGCCTGACCCCCCGTGCCCCCTCGTAACGTGGTGTTTCAGGTATCAACTACATTTGCAAATCAGCACACCAGACACCTTTGTCTAGCAGTGACTCTGCTCTTGAAATTTCAGAAAAGGCTGCAAGTTCAGCTTTGAGGGTCTTTCATTCACCTTTATGCAAGTTTCTCCGTGTTTCCACAGACTAACAGAATGGAGCATCACTAGTTACCAGAATACAGCACTGACACTCGCCAATAGCATTTTTTAGAGCAATTAAGTTTAAAGTGGTTATTTCCAGCGCCACAGTAGTTGGGAAATACTGAGATCAGCCAGTTTGTCAAACTTTATTAATAGAATTGTTGAAAGTTCCTTATGTTTTGCTACGACGTAGCCGGTCTGCTCTGCAGTCAGACAGCAGAGGCCTGTACCATAAAGCTGGATTACGGTTTAGCGAGATAACTTCAGGCTTCACCCTGGCTTTTCGGTACTATAAAGGTGGCTGACTTTCTATAGGGCTACGTTGTCGCGGTAACCTGTGCTGAACACGTAACCTGCTCCGGAGCAGGATAAGTTCAGGATAAGAGCTCAGCAGGTATAACAGCCCCACCTACTGACCAATCAGTTCTCTTGGAAAATGGGCTGTCCGTTTTATGAGAACCCGGTGGATCTTGGAGCACAGGGTGTGCGAAGAGCGCTCAGGCGCGAGAGAATATTTAGAGATCTCTGTAATCTGTTCGGATTGCCTGAACAATCACTGTAGGAATGGTACAGATTTTGGGGAGAGGGGTTACATTACATCTGTCAGCTGCTGGAGCCTTACATCAGTAATGTAATGCACCGCAACCACGTGCTGACAGTCCGGCACACAGTGTGCATTGCACTGAGGTTTTTTGCCACAGTTAATATATTTCTTAGTGATGTTCGTAATTATTATGATGTTCTTAAATCCCTCATTGGATGGGTTACAAGCAAGCCACAGATAAAATGCCATTAATCAATTATTTGTTTAAGTAAATCATGGATTGATTCATTCATTCATAGGTACTTTTATGTAAGAACACAGTATGTAGAGCTATTCATAAAGTCGCGGGGGCTACAATCACATGCCATTACGACAAATGTCTGACACACATACATTTATGGAACACACAAATGTTACTGTAGTCAGATATACAAGTGCAGTCATAGTGGGGAAGTAGAGGTAAACTCTTACGCCCGACATGAAATTCGGGTCGGGTAGGGCTCAAAAAGTCAACAACTACTTTCGGGCCGGGTCGGGTTGGGCTTTAATACCGTCGGGCTCGGTTCGGTTCGGGCCGGGTTGGCCTTTAGTATCGTCGGGTTCGGTTTGGGTCGGGCTTTAGATCGTCGGGCTCGGTTCGGGTCGGGCGGGGTTGGCCTTTAGTACCGTCGGGCTCGGTTCGGGTCGGGCTAGATTTTTTAAGCCCTATCTTACCTCTATGGGGAAGTAATATTATAATGGCATTAACTTCCGCATTGACACAGTCGGTGATTTTGTGCCAGCGATCCTTGCGCCATTTGGCAGCTGCAACTGTGTTGCTTTTTGCCTGGATTATTAATTTCTATTGCTCGTATTTATTAATTATTATTGTTTGCTCCTCCGTTGTGAAATATGCGGCTCAGGCCGGTGTGCTGCATGTTTGCGATTGGTTGCATGCAGCATACTCAGCCCTTTTTATGTGAGCACGCACAGATCTAGAGTGGACAGGCCTGAATTGAATTAATGAGTTGATAGCCGGCTTTATGGTACCAACAATCCAGAGGGCGGATGTCTCAGTAAGTGAAGCCAGATAAGTAAGAGGAAGCCCGGCGAGGTTAATCCAGCTATATGGTACAGGCCTAAGGTCAGTGAGAGCGGCACTTCGGTGACGCCCCTTGACTACTGTTGTTACGGGGCGTAGGCCCGAGTGCCTTGGTGGAGTAGTGCAGCATGACTGCCGGCCAGACTGCTGGCTTTTTTTCAGCGATCGTGTTTTTAACAAATATTAATATGAATATTGATCCATATATAAGGCGCATCAGATTATATAGTGCACTGTGGGTTTATTAGAAAAATACAGGCTTTTAGGTGCGCCTTATAGTGCGGAAATTACTGTAGTTAAAATCCTCCACCTTCTTGATCTCTTCTCCCTGTAATCTCACTCTTCCACTTGGGTCCCTCTCATTCACACACATGTACTCTGTCTTACTGCGGCTAACCTTCATTCCTCTCCAAAGCTGTTTAAATCAATCCACTGGACTTACAGAAAGTTTCTTGAAAACGTTTAGTCGCTCATTCAAGAGGCTTCGTCAGTTCTTAAGGTGGCTGGTCTTGTCCCGACTTAATAACCCTGTGGGGTGTGGTCAGTGTTATTCACATTTCAACAACCGTAGATGAAACCCATCTGGCTCCTGAATGATGGTTGATGGGGGTGCCACAGGGTGTCGTTAAAATGCGAGCTTCACCAAGCCTTTGTATACTAATGAGGGTCAATAGTATGAGACAAATCACCTGGGTAAATGTGCTGAGACATTCTTTTTGGGAGTTTCGAAAAGACTTGATTGTCAATGGGCTAAAGGTGATGTCGCAGACCACTCCCCTGTTCAGAGATGGCTTCTCCACTTTGACATGGATGGCTTCTTTCACTCCTCCCTCAAACCATTTGTCTTCCTTGTCCAGGATCTGAACATCAGTATCCTGAACTGAGTGTCCCTCTTCCTTGAGGTGAAGGAAGACTGATGAGTCCTGACCTAATGAGTTGGCTCTTCTGTGTTGGGCCATGCACTTGTGTAGAGGTTGTTTGGTTTCCCTTATGTAGACAGCTGAGTACACTTTTCTATCTTCCCATCACATTATTGGCACCTGTCAATACACTTCCATCCCTATCCTTAATCAAACTAACCCTGCCGCATGTCCTGTCCATTTCCGTCTCTCTGTTGTGCCAACCTGTATAGATCAGTCTCTCCCTCCTTACTGTCCAACCTAGCATGCAAGTCATCATGAGCCCCTTGTTTGGCCTTTGCTACCTCTACCCTAACCTTACTCTGCATCTCGCTGTACTCCCGTCTACGCCCCTCAGTCCTCTCAGTGTCCAACTTCTTCTTAGCTAACCTCTTTCTCTGTATACACTCCTGCACATCCTCATTCCACCAGCAAGTCTCCTTATCTACGTTCTTTCCAGATGACACACCAAGTACTCTCCTACCTGTCTCCCTGATCACATTAGCTGTAGTTGTCCAGTTATCTGGGATCTCCTTACCACCCAGAGCCTGTCTTAACTCCGTCCTTAAAGACATTCTTCCTTTTTCAGCTTCCACGATTTGTCCCCTGCTCCGCCTTTGCCCTCATCATCTTCCTCACCACCAGAGTCATCCTACAAACCACCATCCTATGCTGTTTGGTTACATTCTTGCCTACCATTACTTTGCAGTCATTGATCTCCTTCAGATTACACCGTCTAAACAAGATGTAGCCTACCTGTGTGCTCCTACCTCCACTCTTATAGGTCACCCTATGTTCCTGCCTCTTCCGAAGAAAGTATTCACTATACACGTTTCCATCATTTTTGCAAAGTCAACTATCATCTGTCCTTCTGCATTCCTCTCAAGGATACTAAACCTGCCCATCACCTCCTCATCACCTCAGTTTCCTGCACCAACATGTCCATTGAAGTCTGTACCAATGACAACTCTCTCACTTGTAGGTATGCTCTGCATCACCTCATCAAAGTCCAACCAGAATTTCTCCTTATCCTCAAGCTCACATCCTACCTGCGGAGCATACCCACTAACAACACTGAACATCACACCTTCGATTTCTAGCTTCAGACTCATCACTCTATCTGACTCTCGTTTTACCTCCAGGACATCCTAACAAACTCCTCCTTCGAGATAACTCCTACTCCATTTCTCTTCGTATCTACACCATAATAGAACAACTTGAACCCTGCTCCTAAACTTCTAGCCTTCCTTTCAACCTGGTCTCCTGGACACACAGTATGTCTACCTTCCTCCTCTGCATCATGTCAACCAACTCTCTACCTTTTTCTGTCATAGTTCCTACATTCAAAGACCTTACTCTCAGTCCTATACTCTTGGCGTTCCTCTTCTCTCTCTTCCTACGAACACACTTTCTTCTTCTCCTTCTTCAACCAACAGTAGTCCAATTTCCACTGGCAGCCTGTAAGTGAACAGCACCGATGGCGGTCGTCGTTAACCAGGGCCTCAACCGATCTGGTATTGAGTCATAGATTTGATTCACATGTTTGATTTGGCAAAAGTTTTCCGTAAAATGCCCTCCTGACACAACCCTCTGTAGTTATCCAGGCTTGGGACTGGCACAATAAGACACTGGTTTGTGCCCTCTTGCGGCTACATTCAAGTATGACAAAATTAAATGGTAAAAATCAGTTAAAGAGTTAAAACTCTACGCAACTTCTCTCATAAGTGTTTTTTTCAGTCTGAAATGCCTCTCTGTCTCTGAAAATGACTGGTGTATCAAAACTTAGAACCTTCATTAAAATAAACTTTTCTTTTCCATTTAAGCCATCTGTTTCCAAAGCCATGCTGTTTACGCCTGTGTCAATGTGTGTCAAGTTGAATGACGGAGGCGATCACAAGACTGTATAATTGTATCTGTAAATAATAGATAATTTGCCATTTTTATTCCGAAAAAACATCTATTTTGCAGTCACATCCTATTTTTATGATAGGATGTTGGAACATCTCATTTTGATGCATGTGCTAATGTTTTTTGTCAGTAATTATTTCCCTTCACTCATGTTACATTTCAAGTTTTTCATATGAAGTAAAATGAACATCTTTCATGATCCAACCTGAAATTTCATGGAACATGTACTGTTATCCCCCCCCCCCTTACACATGAACATCTTTCTTCTAGTATCTGTGGGAGAAGCCCAGGACAATGAAATACATTTCCATATAAAAAGATGGTGACAGAGAAGGATGAGGAGGATGAGGAGCAGGCACAGTGTTGTGCCCTTCATCCCTGTTGCCAAGGTAATCAATTGCACTGGACTTTAATTGGCTGAAGAGGATTTCATGTGGTCCATAAGAGCTCCACTCACTGGTTCGCTCTGTTACATGCTCCATCTATCCACTTCACAGTCCTATTCACATGAAAAATAGAGTTCTTGGATGCACTGATGAAAAACTTTGAGTGGAACTTTATATTTTATCCAATTATACTGGGTCTGCATCTTTGAAAGCACTTCAGGATTCGCAAAGTTAAATGAGCTTAGCACAAAGGTGAAAAGACCATTTGCGTCTGCTGGGTCTGTGCTTGTTCAATGATTCTGTCATATTTTCAGCTGCTCAATATTCCAAATTAGACAATCTGAAGAAATAAAAAGTGAGGTTTATTAACATATAGCTGAAATCAAAGGATAAAAAATAGCAAACAACAAAAACAGGAAAAGAGGAATAGATTGGAGGAATAGAGGAATAGAATGAGTGAAGAAAGGACAGCTATTGAGCTCAACACAATCTCGTGACTAACAAGGAATGGAAACAGAGGTATACAGCACAGATGAAATGCAAGCCAACTTACTGTATATAAAACAGGAAAAGGACAAGAACTAAATACAAAAGGTTAGTGAAGCTACAAGCTACAAGTGAAGCTCATGAGGGCAATGACATTAGCAAAGTAAGTACAGGACTGTTAGAACTAGTCAGTCAAGAAAAAAAAAGGAAAAAGGTTATTTCACTAAATCTGCACACAAATCTCTTCATTCTTGAGGTGAACTGCTGATGTGTCTCAGTACAGCTGATAAATGTACAAAACCGGACAGCACCCTGCCCACCTCCAAAGAAAAGACCTCGGTCACATGAATCCACTTATCTCTAATGTATTCTCTTCGAGTTCAGCACTGACAGGGAAGTGTAACTTTAAACTGGAGTTTGGTTTGACGTGTGTCAAAACATTACAAGAAGGATGGTGCAAAAGTTGATATTTGCCTGTTGTACAACTCTTATCATATTTACCCTAGAAGTGAGGAAAAGCATTGTCAACACATGTAGACTTTACTCAGAGTTCAGTGTTTTTCTACATATTTTTTTGTTTCACTTGTCAAAAGCAAAAATGCAAACATCTTTATGTAGTTTGCTAGTGCTTTGTAAATACTAGGATGTTATCAAAGCAGAATGATTCACCGATAAAGATACGTTATCATTATCACCATATCATTATCACCATTACCATAATAGTGCAATATACTGTATTCCAGAGGCTTTCATGTTTGATGGAGTCAAATAGTTTCTCAAAGTCCCTTTGCCACTTTGCACACTGCTCAATTGTGTAAAGTGAAAATCTGATCAATGTAACTTTAATCCATTTTGAAGCAAGCTTGCTCTTTCTTGACGTGCTCGTCAATCACATCTGTAATGCCATTAACAATTACACTAGCTGGCCAAAAAAAATGTCACCTTAAAAAAAGTCACACCCTCTCCTATTTTGTTGGACTGCATTTAGCTTTGATTAACATGCATTAACATGCATTAACTGTGATATTGTTTTGATGAGTTAATGCAATATCACAGTTATTTCCATCCAGTGATGCAATATTTTTTCATGTTTTTCATCAAGATCTTGCATTTATGATGATGGGGTCTGACCCCTATGTAAAGCCATCTCCAGCACTCATTGAGGGCCTTCTTTCAAAGAATTTCAACGAGTTTAAGGTCTGGACTCTGTGGTGGCCGATCCATGTATGAAAATGATGTCTCATGCTCCCTGAACCTCTCCCTCACAATTTCAACCCAATGAATCCTGACATTGTCATCTTGGAATATGCCTGTGCCTTTGGAGAAGAAATAATCCATTGATGGAATAACCTGTTCATTAAGTATATTCAGGTAATCAGCTGATCTCATTCTTTGAACACACACTGTTGTTGAACCTAGACCTGACCTGAACGGGCATATTCCAAGATGACAATGTCAGGATTCATTGGGCTAAAATTGTGAGGGAGAGGTGGATGACCATGGGTTGGCCACCCCAGAGTCCAGACCTTATACTCGTTGAAATTCTGTGAAAGAAGAACCTCAATGAGTGCTGGAGATGGCTTTACATAGTGGTCAGACCCCATCATCATGAATGCAAGATCTTGATGGAAAAATATGAATAAAATATTGCATCACTGGATGGAAATAACTCTTGTAATATTGCATTAACTCATCAAAACAATATCACAGTTAATGCATGTTGTAATCAAAGCTAAATGCAGTCCAACAAAATATGAGAGGGTGTGACTTTTTTGACGGCAACATTTTTTTTTGGCCTGGCAGTATATCTTTCAGAGAGTCTTGCTTAGTTTTGACAAGAGTGTGATTCCTCACTAGTTCTTATAAATTCTTCAAGAGTTTTGTTTTGGGAGTTTGATAGTGATTTCCTCTGACCATTCATTCATTCATTCATTCATTCACGGGGAGCTGGAGCCTATTCCAGCTGACATAGGGCGTGAGGCGGGGGACACTCCTGGCACGACGCCAGTGCACCGCGGAGCCACATACAAAGACATACAAACACGCACACACACACTCACTCCTACGGGCAATTTGGGACCAGCCAATCAACCTGAAGCGCATGCTTTTGGAGGTGGGAGGAAGCCGGAGAACCCACGCAGACACGGGGAGAGCATGTGAACTCCGCACAGTGCGGGACTCAAACCCGGACCCGCCGTGTTTTGAGGCGACAGCGCTAACCACTGCGCCACCGTGCTTCCTCTGACCAATGGTCAGGTATTTTATTTCTCCATATAAAATTGAAGACTGGTTGAAGAATTGTACCTTCTATGCTTGGGTCTACCTTTAAGAATTCTGCACTAAGGGTGTTGGAATCAGGGCTTTCCTGTTATTTAGTGATGTCATAGCAATTATAATTTAACAAATGGTCAGTTGCTTAGTAATGTCTAACAACAGGTTTGCCTCTGCATAGTGCTTGTAGTGGTGTGTTGGGTACCTCACTAAAGTGATCTGTGAACCTATTTTCTTGGTCTGTTTCAGTTGTGAGAAGCTTTTCCCTATATTGGTCACTTATAATCTTGGTTACCTTATACACTTTCCTTGCTTTAATTTATGGGCTGCATGTTCTGCCTGTTTTGCAAGGTTGTCTATGTATCCCAATCTGTCAGTTTGTGTCTTCCTCATTAAGTTGTGTTTGCTTTTTAATACTCAGCTTTGAATTTCTCCTTTTAGTCAAGGTAACCGGATCCATTGCTTTCATCTTTGCTTTCCTGTGCTTTCCACATATGCATGTTTTGCTTGTTCCCGTTTGTTGTTAATATCAGTTGCATCTGTTTCACCTAGGACAGACAGTACTCGGTATCCATTCTTTAACTGCAATATAAAGGACCTCGTCAAATGCTGTTTTCCTGCCTTTTCACTTTCAGTATTGCCAACATAAGATGACGATCACTACAAACATCTGCTCATTGCTTAAATCCGACATCAGTCAGTTAATGGCTCCTGGTTCCATTGATCTTCAAGTAATATATGTGACTCCTGTCTCTGCCAATAATTTAATACCAGGTCCATTTATGTATATCCTTGTGTGGAAAGAAAGTACCTCCAGTTACAAGGTCATTGCTAGCACTGAAATCAGTCCTTCTCAGTTCTCATTCATAACTCCAAAGCCTTGTTTTACCATTGATCAACCATAACCAAAGTTATCTCTTCCAACTTTTACATTTACCGTATTGGCCCGAATATAAGACGGTGTTTTTTGCATTGAAATAAGACTGAAAAAGTGGGGGTCGTCTTACATTCAGGGTCTAGACAATATACCCATTCACAACGCTAGATGCCGCCAGATATCTTTAAAGCGAATGCTGAACTTCACCCCCGAGGCCAAAGCGAACTCCTGTCACGAAGAAGAAAAATAAAAATAGCGGTAGCACGAAGACGAAAAATAAAAAAATAGCGGTAAGAAAGAAAAGAGAAGAAAATAAGAGGTGTGATAACAGAAAATGGAGAAACGTAGCGACAAAATGTTATTTAAATTTCAAAAACCAGAAGCCATTCATTTACAAATGTGATTGCACTTTAGTTTACATATTTAAATGTTCAGATATTAAGATGTGATAGACAGTTTTTGCATGATTTGAATGAGGCAAAATAAAATACTTTTTCACTCGAATATATTGTTAGAATCATTTTTTTCAGGTGTACTGTAATTATTTTCTGTATAAAATTAATTTTGGTGTTTAAAAAGTATTTTTTAAAACTTGAGTCTTGAAAAAGAGGGGGTCGTCTTATAATCAGGGTTGTCTTATATTCGGGCCAGTATGGTATATCCCTTAATCATTATCTTCATGTCATGCCCTTGTGTATTCTCAAGCTCAGCCTGTAACTCCTCAAAATTTTTTTTTAGTCCTACTCTAAACTTTCTTACTTGACCAACATACAGACACAAAAATACAATAACGTTTCTAGTTGAATGCAGGAAATTAAGTATATTCACTGGTCAAACTGTTGGGCTTGTAAACTCATTTATAATGCTCTTCGCCTAAATCACCTTAATGGACCCTGTGTGACAACAGAGTCACCAAGGGTTCCTTTTAAATATCTTCAAAAACTTCAGTATCATATACCTGTCAAATTCAAAATTTTTCCAGGGTGATCAATCATGTTCTGAGTTGTGTGGTTCATGTCTTTGCCCAATAGTGTAAACTGTTCACTCATATGCTAAAAAGGCTGTTCCAGGCTGGAGTTTCATACAGAGCTAAACTACTCTGATCTGTCTGCATACAATAGCTTCCACACACCGTGACCTGAATACAGTGGAAGGAAAACTGTCAACACAGTCTTTTTTCTAGACTATTCTCCGAGTTGATCAAATGCAAAGGGCCTAAAGGAACAAGAAGATATTGTCATGGGTTCAGTTAGACAGATTCTGACAGCTACACCTGACATTAATGGAATGCATCTACTTAAAGGCGTTATTCTGTTAAGCAAAGAAGCCAAGTCATGGTGGGAAGGGAAAGTAGCACAAACACAGTATGTTAGCAAAAAAAACCCCCACCTCTGTCATCAGAAAAAAATGTGATTCAAATATTTCACAATGCCCTGCAATGCGCTGGTGATGCGTCCAGTGGGCACCCTGCATCGGCCAAGATGTGTTACTTTCACCATCGCAATTTCACATTTGGCCAGATTTGCTATAAGTCGAGCCAAAGCAAGCCTGTCAAAAAGTGGACGAACACGCTGAACATGTGAGTGCCATGTGTCACTGTACACCACCAAGTCGTCGAAGTAGATGGCACAGCCATCCAAGCCAGACACAACATGGTTCATCAACCGTTAGAAGGTGGCCGGAGATACATGTTTCAAGTAACCAGCACTTCAAACAAACCAAAATACTCACTTGCGCAACCAAAAGAAGAACAAAACGGTCACACGAGCCACCACTTTGGCACAACCTGGCTCAATGGCCATGACAAAAAGAATCAGAGGGATGATTTATCACAATAATCAGAAAGTTTATTGACAAGGGTTAAGTCAAAAATGCATGGAGCTCAGATGCAAGGTGCAAGGCGCAGAACAAGAGAGAGCGTAGTCACTGGAAGACAGCCTTTTTCAAACAGATATGGAGCAGCGGGCCAAGATGCTCCACATCTGACTAATTAACCCTTGCAATTACAGCAACCTTGGAGAGAACAGAAAATATATTAATCAAAATATTCACAAAAGCCGTTACAGTGGGTATGCTCCACAGGTAGGATGTGAGCTGGAGGAGGAGAAATTCTGGTTGGACTTTGATGAGGTGATGCAGAGCATGCCTAGAAATGAGAGAGTTGTCATTGGTACAGACTTCAATGGACATGTTAGTGCAGGAAACAGAGGTGATGATGAGGTGATGGGCAGGTTTAGTATCCAGGAGAGGAATGCAGAAGGACAAGTGGTGGTTGACTTTGCAGAAAAGATGGAAACGGGTATAGTGAATACTTTCTTCCAGAAGAGGCAGGAACATAGGGTGACCTATAAGAGTGGAGGTAGAAGCACACAAGGAGACTACATTGTTTAGATGGTGTAATCTGAAGGAGATCTGTGACTGCAAAGTAATAGTGGGCGAGAGTTTAGCCAAACAGCTTAGGATGGTGGTGTTTAGGATGACTCTGGTGGTGAGGAAGATGATGAGGGCAAAGGCAAAGCAGAGGACGATATTGTGGAAGCTGAAACAGGAAAAGTGTTGCATGTCTTTAAGAACGGAGTTAAGACAGGCTCTGGGTGGTCAGAAGGTGCCAGAAGACTGGACAACTACAGCTAATGTGATCAGGGAGACAGGTAGGAGAGTACTTGGTGTGTCATCTGGAAGGAAAGTAGATAAGGAGACTTGCTGGTGGAATGAGGATGTGCAGGAGTGTATACAGAGAAAGAGGTTAGCTAAGAAGAAGTTGGACACTGAGAGGACTGAGGGGCGTAGACAGGAGTACAGCGAGATGCAGAGTAAGGTTAGGGTAGAGGTAGCAAAGGCCAAGGGGCTCATGATGACTTGCATGCTAGGTTGGACAGTAAGGAGGGAGAGACTGATCTATACAGACAGAGAGACAGAGATGGGAAGGACATGCAGCAGGTTAAGGTGATTCAGGATAGGGATGGAAGTGTATGGACAGGTGCCAGTAGAGTGATGGAAAGATGGAAAGAGTACTTTGAAGAATTGATAAACAAGGAAAATAAACTAGAAGAGGTGGCTGTTGTGGACTGAGAAGAAGCGAAGATTAGTCAGGATGAAGTGAGGAGGGCATTGAAGAGGATGAAGAGTGGAAAGGCACTAGGTCCTGATGATATAGCTGTGGAGGTATGAAAGTGTCTCAGAAAGGTGGCAGTAGAGTTTCTGACTGGGTTGTTCAACAGGATCTTAGATAGTGAGAAGATGCCTGAGGAATGGAGGAGAAGTGTGCTGGTTCCCATTTTTAAAAACAAGGGAGATGTGTAGAGTTGTGGCAACTACAGAGGAATAAAGCTGATGAGCCATACAATGAAGTTATGGGAAAGAGCAGTTGAAGCTATACTAAGGGCAGAATTGAGCATTTGTGAGCAGCAGTATGGTTTCATGCCAAAAGAGAGTACTACACATGCAGTGTTTCTTTTGAGGATGTTGATAGAGAAGTACAGAGAAAGCCAGAGGGAGCTGCATTGTGTTTTTGTAGATCTGGAGAAAGATTATGACAGGGTGCTCAGAGAGGAACTCTGGTATTGTATGAGGATGTCTGAAGTAGCAGAGAAGTATGTTAGAGTGGTTCAGACATGTATGAGGATTGTAAGACAGTGGTGAGGTGTGCTGTGGGTGTGACAGAGTTCAAAGGGGAGGTGGACCTGCATCAGGGATCAGGTCTGAGCCCCTTCTTGTTCGCTATGGTGATGGACAGGCTGACAGACGAGGCTAGACAGGAATCTCCATGGACTATGATGTTTGCAGATGACATTTTGATCTGTAGTGAAAGAAGGAAACAGGTGGAGGAGAAGCTAGAGAGGTGGAGGTTTGTCCTGGAAAGGAGAGGAATGAAGGTTAGCCGCAGTAAGACAGAGAACAAATGTGTGAATGAGAGGGACCCAAGTGGAAGAGTGAGTTTACAGGGAGAAGAGATCAAGAAGGTGGAGGATTTTAAGTACTTAGGGTCAACAGTCCAGAGCAATGGAGAGTGTGGAAAAGAGGTGAAGAAGCATGTACATGCAGGATGGAACGGGTGGAGAAAAGTGTCAGGTGTGATGTGTGATAGAAGAGTTTCAGCTAAAATGAAAGGAAGGGTGTACAAAACTGGTGAGACCAACATTGTTGTTTGGTCTCGAGACAGTGTCACCGAGGAAAAGACAGGAAACAGAGCTGGAGGTAGCAGAGATGGGAAAGAAAAGGAACAAAGCCCCAATCCCTCTTCTTCTTCTTCTTCTTCTTCTCCTTTCGGCTTTTGCCTTCAGGGGTTGCCACAGCAAATCAGTTGCCTCCATTTAACCCTGTCTCCTGCATCCTCTTCTCGTACACCAACTACCTTCATGTCCATTTTCACTACATCCATAAACCTCCTCTTTGGTCTTCCTCTAGGCCCTTTTGCCTGGCAATTCAAACTCAGCATATTTCTACCAATATATTAACTATCTCTCCTCTGGACATGTCCAAACCATCTTTGTCTTGCCTCTCTCACTTTACCTCCAAAACCTCTTACATGTGCTGTTCCTCTGATGTACTCATTCCTGATCCTATCCTTCCAGGTTACTCCAAAAAAGAACCTCAACATCTCCATCTCTGCTAACTCCAGCTCTGTCTCCTGTCTTTTCCCCCGTGACACTGGCTCTAGACCAAATAACATTGCAGTTCTCAATCTCTCTAAATTATGAAAAAATAAAATAAAAAAAAAATATATATATATATGTATATATATATATATGTATATATATATATATATATATATATATATATATATATATCAACCAATAGAGATGCATAATTTGCCTATGCATAATTAATTATAAATAAGTCACATAAACAAAATAAAGAATGAATAGAAACGCAAAGTTCACAAGCACACAGTTTTTTGTCCGTGAAAGAGAAAGATATCAGGTGTCAGCTGATTTTGTATCCATCCACCAACACATGGGAAGGGAGAAGATGCATTCTCAGCTGATGTTGTATCCATCTGCCAACTAGTGGTAGTGTCCCGAAGCACAGCCTATATGTCAGATTGTGTGTCTGTATTGAACAAAAATATGGACAGCATGACAGCTCGTATCTCCAATAACTCACATGTCGAGCAGTTCATAAGTCGAGGTATTACTGTTAAGTGGTTCTTGAGCAATCATGCTGACAGACAAACCAAACTAGTCAATTAACCTCCTCCTGTAGAGGTAATTAAACTGTACCGTAACACTCATAGCAGGGTCAAAGGTAAACTGAAACATGTTGTTTTTATGGACAAGATCTCATCTTTATTGCAAACCACAAGAAAACCCTCCAGGCAATGCTTTTCAATACCAAACACGCTGCATATGATTAAAGCATTACTCTGAAAAGCACTTAGATTCTTCTCAAGTGCTGAGAATTTAAGACAACTAGACCAATCAAATACACAGCACCAATAAATAAAACATGTGCACTCTCACTGGGTTCATCTGTATTGGAAACAACCGACTATATCTTTGGTTTCTTACAATAAAAATATACATTGTTGTTGTTACTGTCGTTATTTGACACTAACAAACACTCAGTGTTCCCAGTCACTTTAGAGGCTCATCCCTTCAGGCAGTCATTTAAAAAACAATGTTTTTATATGCAACTGATTCTGGTGATGTGTCTCTATGTGACCGTTATACCTATCTTTATCTATAAATGTAGGCCTTGATTTCTATCATGCAGCAAGAGGAGAATTCACAGATATCTGTCTGCTATTTGTGCCCAGAAAAATATATAAAAGTGAGGTCGCATCCTGAGAATCCGACTAAAATATTCGGTTCTCTGTTAACATTACTGTCAGACTATGAGATGACTTTTTTGAGATGGAATGACCGGAATACTACTACTACTACAGGCATAGATTGCTGCTAACCATGTCAGCAAAAAAGAATGGCTGAGAATTTGATAAGTTGGTTCTTGTCTGTCTTTCTATTTCATAAGTGACAACCTTTTGCAGATCAAATGAATCAAAGTTTTTACATAAAAAAATGCTGCATTTGCCTATTTCCACATTTAACTCTCCCTCTCTCCACAGGTCCTTACTGTGCGACATGTTGAGGATTTTATGAGTAATCTTTACGTCAGAAGTAAATATAATCAAAAGAAAAATTGATATCTAACATGTATTTCTTACATTTATCTCCAAATGTCAATGGTATTTGACATCTATAGGATTTCCCTGTGGTATCCCTCGATTTCTAGGTGTCTTAATGTTAAAAAAGTTGAGGTTCTGTGTTTTAAGAAACGTCACTTAATAAAGCCACACTGAGGTAAAGCTTTTTCTTCTGGTATTAGTAATAAATATTTAACAAGCAAGAGCATGTGGTTTTTCTATTTAGTTTTAGTTTAGATTAGTGTCCAATCCATGTTTTACTCACACTGAGCATAAATGAAATACATCTTTGAAGTATACTTACAAAATTTCTTCAACATTTTAATATGGGCAATGCATCACACAAATTCACATCAAATGATTCCCGACAATGGTGCAATGAAAGGTATTTTGCAAACAATTTGTTCCTTTCTTCCTGCTGTGCGCTGGCAGGGGAAGAAGACGTGACTGAGTGAACCGTGACATTTCGCCAGCGTCAGCAGACTCTTGTGGAACTGGGCTTCCTGAGACGTAAGTGTTAGCTAGATTAATGAAGATGTCATAGTCAATTTTCAGCTCCTGGCTCTAATGGCACGACATGACACACAGTGCAAATGCAGTCAACACAATGTGCCATATGGCATTATTGCCATGGGAACTTTTTGACTGTTACCCTGGCACAGACAAGAGAAAGGACACACATTACACATTTGTCCGCACATATATTTGTGAATTCACATGAACAGAATTGTTCAGTCTCATCTGACTGTATCCCTGGCTGATGTAGACCAACCTTGCCGGGAAATACTCTGGTGTCCAACCATGTCTGATACACAGATTCACCAACAGAGACCCTGACTCAACCTATCCTCTCATGTCATTGGCATTCTTAATCTCTCAGTCATGCCTGCATCCATAATGGCCCAATTACGGTCAATGGGGATACCACTCCCAATCTGACAATTACATCTGTTAGAGTTTGAGAGCGTTAATGCCTAAAAAATATCAATTAAGGTGATTGATCAGGATGTTAACATCCTATTAAACAGCAGTCTGGGGCTACAGAGCATTTCTGTTTATTGGACTGAAATGAGAGATGTGTTGTAGTGGGCCAGTTAGGTTGCAGATGAAATTAATATGTAAGGTGGTCCATAGCTGCATTTCATTGCAAAAATCACCTGGACATGAACAACTTTGGGTTATTGCTGCTGGCATGGAATTATAAAAAGAGAGAATGGATTGACAATTTTACAGATGGCCAGGAACAGACAACATGTTTCATTTTAAACATTTATTAACACTCTAAGGTGGTTATCAAAGGATCTTGCACAGAAAGTCTCAAAATTATCACTTATATTCATTAATTTTAATTGCTATGATTGTTGAAGTGCAGCATGGTGGCTGTTTCTCAAATTCAGGTTGTCATGAGGAACCTTAGTTGCTATTTTTTTTTCTTATGTTAAGGTATTTTTTTTAAGGATATCCTGTTTTAGCTCAAAGTTTCGACCGGTGCAAAACAAGTTTTGTTTTGATTTGTAACTCATAAGCGGTATAAGCAAGAAATTATATTTCTCCATTCAGCATGGTTTGACATTTGAAAAGAAGATCTTCTATTCAAGCTATCCAAAATTATATAACATATTTCCAATTTCAACACCACTCTTTTCTGTCCGACTGATTGTTTGAAAACATAAAGGATCTTTCTGAATTGTTAAAAGTGCACAGTGAAGCCTAGAATAATGGGCAATTAAATTCTAAAATGTAATTTCATACATTTCAGTGTGTTTTAAAATGTTTCCTCATTTTATCGTCTCGACGATGATCACCAGAGTGCTGCATTTTTGAAAGGCTTCTAGCTATTCCATTCTTTCCCTGGCACAGCATAACACACTCATTTCATTTCTCATTTACACACTGATAATCAGAATGTCATTACAGTGTCCACACTGGGCTGGTGGAAGAGTAATTGAGCAGCATAAAAGGCATTTGAAAGAGAGATGAATAATATAAGTGGAGAGGGGGTGACTGGCGAGCTGGACCCAGGCCTACTCTCTCAGGTGTCTGGGTACTATCAGGTGGCCTCCTGGTTAACCAGGCCTCCATCAACCTCATTTTTCACCTCCAGCACATTAGAGGCTGAACAAGCACTAACAGTCATCTGAAAGGGAGGAATATAATCAATAGGAGAGTTTTAGAAGGTCAAGCATCAGTTCTAGCTTTAAATTATGTGAGGCCTATAGATTTAGATACTAAAATGGACGGTGATTTTGTCCATGATTGGGCCGTTTTTATGACTTAGGATTAGTTCTCCCTGTGGAATTTGCTCACAGAGCACGTCCTCCCAGGTAAAGGTTAAGCCCATGTCTCACTGGGATGCTACAAAGATTTTATTTCGCATAAAGACTCTGTCTGAGCTGTCTTATCTCTTGCTCGCAAGCTGCTAGGTTTATTAATCGTCTGATGGCTTTAAACTGTTGTTTTCCATGTTATGTCATAAACAATGAGCCACAGCCTTTAAAGTACCAAAATCAAGCATGACTTCTTCAGTTGCAGTGACACATGCATAACAACAGTTGTATCTGTATTCTCATCTAATGTTATTTGTTTTATTGCTTATCCCTCTCTGTTCCCATCTGCCCTGGCTGTGGTGTGGCAGCTTGGCACAGAGCCAGCCCCGTTTGGCCATGGTGGTACATTTCCATCTCATTCATCACGTAAAGACAGATAATCAGAAAGTCATTACAGTGGCTTGACACCAGTGCTTGCCCTAGGAAGACAGAGTAATTGAGCACCACGGAAAGCAGAAGAGCAAACTGAGCCAAGGCCATGCAGTGATGAATGTGAGATGTAAACATAAGACGAGGGAAAGAGCAATGAGGCACACAGACCCTTGGATGGACAGAAAACCAGACATTCAACCAAGGAGATAGAGACTGATACATGGTAAGCACTGTCAGATAGACAGGAGTAGTAAATAAAAAATACACATGTCTGCCCACCAGACTGTTTCCTGCTTATTGTGTTGAAGTAATTAAAAGGTGTCATCCAAAAGAAATATCAGGATTTATTAAGCTTTACCTCCTTATTTCCCAGCACAGTTTTTGATTTACATGACTTCATATCTTAGTCTTAAGGTTGACCATTATTTTCAGAATTTGTCTTTCATTAAATAACAATATTTATATAGAAGAAAATCTTTTGACCCTGCTTGTCGAAGTGGCTCAGTGAAGGCATCCACATTATCAGTCAGTTCATTACAGTCATTTGACATTTATATTTCATTATAACTAAAATATAAATCAATTCCAAACATATTTTTTGCTGTTGATGTTTGTAAATATATAGAAGTACACTCAGTTACATGGAAATATAATAGACTGTGTGAACAACTGTAAAAGTGTAGTGAAAATAAGTCGCTTCAGTTACCATAAGACACCTAATTATTGTGGAAACACTCAAAGATGTGAAATGGTTAATAAACACGCTGCATCTTACATGTGGCTTATAATCACATTTTGTTCCAACAAGTAATGGTTTCTGTATTGGCACTAGGGGCTAGGCTACAGATGGGCACCCTCCCCTCACCTGTTTACCGGTGGGAACTGTTGGGAAGTGAGATGAGATATATTGTAACTCATTAAAGAATCACCCTTGGGCTGTGTTCACACTAAATGCAATAGTATTTTTTATTGTTATGTTTTGTTTTGATTTTTGTTTTTTTCCAGCAGTGTGAATAGCACAAGTCACATGAAATCTGAACTTTAGGATTTTGATGGGGGTCAGTTTCATGTGTGGTTCTGAATCAGATGTCCATCTGATTCCTGCTAAAGTGGCAACAATGTGAACAGGAAGATCTCAGAATTGCTGTTGCTTTTTTCATATTAGTGTTTTGTCTATTAGGGTTGGGTGCCTCAGAACATACATACATAAACTATTTGGTTAAATTATCTCTGAAAAATGACTAAGCAAGATCTTGTTGTTGTCAGACAAACATTCTCAGCCTGGAAAAAGGGGTACCTGGCTTGGGAAAAAAGGATGATACAGAGTACCTGACTGCCGGAATTATCTCTGAAGGTTGGCAGAACAAAGTGATGAGTGAATAGGATGCTGACAAGGACTAACATGTTTTGATCAGAAGCAGCAAAAAAAAAAAAGGTAGAGAACTATTGAAATAGTGAAGGTCTTTAGATACCTCTTGTTTCTATGTTGTCATGTAGTGATGGTAGAATCCTCAGGTACACATTCTGAGGCAGGTTCTGGGGTTAGGCAAAAGTGCTTCTCAACTTTTCAATGAACTTTTTTCTTTTATTTGAATGAATGAATGAATGAATGAATGAATGAATGAATGAATGAATGAATAGACAATTGTATGAGCTGAAGCTGTGCAGAAGGAAAACTGTTATTTATGTAGTAATCATTTTTCTCTGAGTTTGATTGAGTCTGCACATTCCCATACTAAAGATATTTATAAATTGTACACAGCTGACTACTGTAAGAGTTCTTCCTTGTTTTTTTGATTGATACTTGTTTCTAAGTGACCTTGAGGAGGAACAATGATCTTTTCACCCAGAGAAGGAAGGAAGGAAGGCTTGTGTACAGACTTCTGCAACACACCTTGTAAGGAAGCAGAGCAGAACACCTCAAAACCATCAAAGATTCCTTATTTAGGGACCAATAAACCATAAACAAATGTTCAGTACTTACTCAATACAATCCCTTAAGCTGGCAGGGAAAGGAGGTACCTAATGCTGCTGTGTGCTCAAGCAAAATATGCTACGTAGAGATGTGCTGGCCCTTGAGACAACAACTACAGGAGTGTAGAGGCCGGTAACAGTATCTTTATCTATTCATAAAAAAGCACTTTGTAGAGGTTGCCGGCCATTCTCAACTTTCTGTAGTACAGTATGGCTACAGCCCAGACAAGACGCAATATTGCTCGGTCATTTCTTTCTCCAGCAGGTGCAGGCCATAGCCCTAAATGCATCACCGTCTGCTCATTGCATCACTTTGACAAATTCACTCTTTAAATTGTAAATTAGAGGTCCCATTTTATACTCTTTTTAATTAATTTCATACAGCTGTCATAAAGTTGATGAAATGACTTGCCAGAGAAAGGGCTGTTATCTGGGCTGGCCATTAAATGTTAATGAGCTCTGTCACCGCCTGCAACATGCCCCTGTTGATGTTCAAACCACTGATTCCTCTGGTCGCTTTTACTTTTTTTTTTACTTACTACTTATTTTTCTATTTTTTTCATTTTATAACTATTGATTATAATCATGGAGGGGCTTTTACTGTCAGTCAGCCAACTACTGCATAACAACTCGGTGGCATTTTGTATACACACAAGATGAGCTGATCAAATTCAAGCCGACCAGCATTTTTTCAAGACCAAAAGATATCCTGGAGGAATTGTGGAGAAAAAAAACATGGTTGGAGATGGGAAAAAAATTAACGGACCAAGTGATGGATTAGTATGGACAGGAGATAATGAAAGCTGTGCCTCCCAGGAGTCATCACGGACAATGACAGGTCATTGACTAACAAGTTGGGGAAGCTAACAGAACTTGTCCGGAGCCAAAGAGAGTATCGGTAATGCAGTCTAATGTCCTTCTGTGAAACATGGTTAAGCATGGACATTCCAGATAACCACAATCCCATTGAGGGCTTCCAGACTGTTTGTGCTGACATAGATAGTATCAGGACTAGTAAGAGGAAACGTGGAGGTCTTGCAGCGCTCATAAACTACATTGAACTATTGCCTGTTGGGCTCCGTCCCCATTATCGGCCATGTGAATTCTCACATCATCTCTCTGATGATGGCTATTTACATCCATCCGTCTACTAAATCTATGTCACAGCGAGGAGGACGAATAGAAGCTGGGACACTAAAAACTGTACCTACATTTATAGACATTTTTAGTCTCTTATCTATTCTCTATTTATTATAACTTCTTTTTAGCTCTTCATTCTTAAATTCATCACATTATGACATCCTGTTTTGTTTTTGGAGCAATGCAACTATAATGAAACTGAATTCAGCTTGTTGGATCAAAAAATTATGTTGTTTCTGATTCTTCTTAATCTACCAGGTGCTCCTTGAAATACAAATAACCACTGATTGATGTCTAAATATTAATAAAATGCTGCATTTGCAATTTCATATTTTGGACCACACACCACATCTGACTAATACCTCTTTCTGCTGCAACTCACTACTATCAGCACTGCTGCATATGTGCATCTCCAACACTCATCTTGACTTCACTATACTCAAAAGCAACATAAGAAACAGCAGTACATTTCATATATATTTGTGTCCTACTTAAAATCCACAAATTGGACAAATGATAGCACCTAGAGTGAGGAGCAAGAGGCCAGCACTTTTCTACATGTTGATATGGATGTAGGATTGTATCTTTTTAAACTTTCTCTTCCCCTTATTCAAAAAGTTGCACTGTGACATTAGATTAACAGTAAGTGATTCTTATTTACTAACTCGATGGACTTTCGGTTATTAAATTGTCCTAACATGTCAACAATTGGGCAGCATGGTGGCGCAGTGGGCATTGCTGTCACCTCATAGCAAGACCGGGGTCCTTTTTATTTGGAGATGGTATGTTCTCCCCATGTGTGCAGCATGTAATATAGGTGAATTGATCAGTTCTAAATTGCCTGTAGGTGTGAGTGTGGTTGTTTTTTTCATGTGGCTCCACGATACAGTGGCGATGTTGCCTCTTGACCGTAGTCAGCTGGGATGGCTCAAACAACACCCTGCCCCATAAAGCGGATGAAATGGCTTTAAATGAGTCAACGTCTCATCTACAAGAAAATGGCCTCTTAAAATCAATCTTTGATCTAACTTCTGGCCACTTTCAGTAGCACACGCACACATCACACATCACACACACACACACGGAGGACCACAAATCTTGAGCTCTGAAAGTGTTTTGGCTTCTGTATCTGACACAATGATTTAGTTACACCTACTCCGACTATTGTAATTAATGCTTACCTTAGAGTTTATGATGGCCTTGTAAATCAAACTCATCCATGCTAAGTGACTTTGACAACAAATTTAACCACATTTGAGACAACAATATCTACATTAAAATGCAATTAATTGAATTAACATATTAATTGTACCTAGTATGTTTTAGAACAAGGTGTTCTTACACCTGCCAGAAACACTTTTGGATCCCTAAAAACCAAACAGACCCAGGAATTGTCTTTAAGATGTGGAATCTGTTGACATGATTGTTGTAGCCTCAAGTCTGATTTTGACTGATGTCTCTAATTTGGCCTCATTAACTCGTCATTGCAAATTTTACTCTGTGGTATATTTGTTCAGTGTTATTCTTTCTGATCGCATAATTCTACAACCTGGCAGGTGAAGGAACATAGGTGCAGGGTGGTGACTAGACATTGTCATCTATGTTGTTGTTCCAAATGAGCTGCTGTTGCCATTCTAGACTGTGCATCTGAATTGAATTCCCATGACATTCTTAAGCCTTTTTATCTGCAGGGGGAGGAGGCAGACAACTTCATCATAAGCATCATAGTTCAGAAACACGGCTTTCATGTTTGTATGCTCTCCCCATGTCAGCATGGGTTGTCTCTTGGTGCTCTAACTTCCCCCCACCTCAATTTAGATGCAATTTAGGTGAATTTAGTTAGCCAGCTAAGGCTACAAGTATTTTAATTGAAGTATCCAATATATTTTTGATCCCCAATAATTAATTCTTCTTTGTTAAAAATTTTTCCATCTTCCAAAATATAGAAGCCCTTACTCTACCAATGAAAGTGTAATTTCATGTTAGTTTGTTCAGCCTATGTATTGTTAGTGATGGTACAGTAGTAACAGCACCAAAACTCGTCTGTGTGAAAGCGAGAAGGAAAGGCGGGACAGGGTTGTGATGCTTAGATGGCGTGTTTTGTGTTGGGTAAAGCAGCCAGTTGCAGTAAGCAGAAAACTCAAAGAAGCAGATAATCATCATTTTGTAAGTCTTTGTTATCTGATTAGAGAGCAAGATCAACCACTTTTTAACATGGGAGGTAATTGGCCTTGTCATGTTTATGTATTCCTACAATTGTTAGAAGTATTTAAGCTAGATGCTGCTATATGATACATTATTCTTCCTTTACACATGGAAATTTAGAATGCTAGTTAAAATTACAAACAGGAGCAGCCTTTCTACTTTCAGTGTGAACAAAAAATGCATTGTGGCAAGAAATCTGTGTGAAAGAAGTCCCCACTGATTCTAAGCAACAAATACTTCCTGACACAATTATAACATATCTGCTTTAAGAATGAATTGTGTTTACTTCAAGTTTCCTACGAGATGACTTTAATTTAAATGTTTTGATAAATGTTGTTCAGAAGGAATGAATATTGAGCTGTGAGGATAGATCATGGAAACTGGGTTTGTATTTTATAATGCAAAAGAAATGGTGTACCAAGCAATGTTGCTGAAGATACACCAACCATTTTAGTACCCCTGGTTTGTATCACAGCAGAAATACGGAAGTTCAGTTCCTCTGAGAAGGAAACACACTTCCTTGAAAGCTTTGAAACATTTAGGAGGAGCTCTAAAACATCCAGTGTCCATTTTTGTATTGTGTGTAACAGTTTATGGATTTCTATTGTGCATCTGGCATGCTGTCCATTATGGAGTGGCAGAAGCTCAGACCACAAGGACTTTGATTGGGGACCAAGGCCTGGTTCAAGACAAGCTGGAGAGGTGCCAGTTCACCTCCTGAACATTGTTCAAGTGCCCTTGAGCAAGGCAATGACCCACACAAGCCTCTCCTAGGGTGCTGCCACGTGGCTGCCCTTCATTAGACCACCCCTCTCCCTTAATCTGCATGCTTTCAGGCCCTGTGTGTGTGTGTGTGTGTGTGTGTGTGTGTGTGTGTGTGTGTGTGTGTGTGTGTGTGTGTGTGTGTGTGTGTGTGTGTGTGTGTGTGTGTGTGTGTGTGTGTGTGTGTGTGCGTGTGTGTGCGTGTGTCTGTGCGTGCACTCTGGCCTGCATGTGTCCCCACTGAGGGGCTAATAAAGGAACTTTCTTCTTCTTTTCTAATGATTTGAGTCTGGGTCTGTTGACAAGGAAATACCATGAGTTCATGTCAATTAATAAAACAAAACAGCTTTCTGAATAAGTTATTAATAACTCAAACAACCGTGGTGCACTGGCGTCGTGCCCGGAGTGTCCCCCACCTCACGCCCTATGCCGCCGAGATAGGCTCCGGCTCCCTGTGACCCGCTGCAGCGGATACAGCGGTGGTAATCTAAAGATGACTGACTGACTAAATCAAACAAACTCTGTCCAGAAGTCAACTCCCCATTTCCTCTTACTCTCTGTCTCACTCCTTTCTGTCAAGGCTTTTTCAGAGATAGAGATAAAAAGAAGGAATCAGTGCTCAAATACATACCGTAGGTCATGCAATTGCAGTACCCCTCCCAGTGACTCCAAAAAGGCTGGGTATTCCGCACTACTGTTTGGCCAGTAGGCCGAAACAACAGTGAGGCAGCTGTCCCCAACCTGTAGGCGCAGGGACAAGTGCCTCTCGTTCACCAGGTGAACTCCAACATATGACAGTATAGCCCGCCACATCTCACCTTGGGCAACACCAGAAAAGTAGAGTCCAGCCCGTCTCAAGGGTTTGAGTTCCACAGCCCAAGCTGTGGGTGGAGGTGAACCCAACTATATCAAGTTAGTACCTCTCAGTCTCCCTCACAAGCAGCTCTGGCTCCTTTCCCCCAATTGAGGTGACATTCCATGTCCCTAGACCTAGACTGTTCGTCTGGGGATTGGGTCGCCGAGCCCCATGCTGACAACTGACAACCAATCTACACTGCACCCGTCCCCTACAGTTTCCTCGGCTAGTGGTGAGTCCACCGGAAGTGGGCCCATGTTGTCCTTTTGGGCTGAGTCCGGCGGGGCCCTGTGGGCAGAGACCTGTCCACCAGGCTCTCGCATATTAGCCCCAACCCCGAGCCTGGCTCCAGGGTAGGGCCCCAGTTGCACCATACCGGGCACCGTCACGGTCCTTGATATTTTTGTCATCATAGGTTTTGATTGCCAAGGAAGACCGTAGCAGGAGCATAAAGCCCCTGACAATATAGCTTCTGGGATCATACTGTCTGTTAATAATAATACCATTTGGAATAAACAACTCAAATTTATTAGCCTTTCATTTAATCTCATCCCTCTCTTCCAACACTGAGCAAAGATGGTTTTCAGTAATCAAAAAGTGAGTGATAAAAAGAATGGCCTGAGGTTTTTTAGTTGTTTTTTCTCATATTTTTGATTGATAACTAATTAGTAATTTCTTTCTTCATTGTATTAAAAATTCGTAAATATCGTGCTCTTATGATTTTGGTCTTGACATCTGTCACTGAGGGGTTATGTTGGGGACTGCAAGACAAAATGGTTAGCTACTCACGCTAACATTGTTGGCCAATGATTAATATCTCCCATTCAGTTACAAACCCTCACACCCTCCATCAAAAAATATTTTCTGTATTTATGTAATAATGTTTCAGTCATGTCATAATCATTGGTAAGTAAATCAATTTTTTACTGGAAAATCTCTTAAAGAAGGACGTCTTGGCGTGAATTCAGCATGACATTATGGATTGTGCTTAAATTCTGACAATGAAGTCAAGATTCTGACATTTTTACCTGCCATCAAAACCAAACAAAACAAAAATGAAACACAATGGATAGATTGATGGGACTGATAAATGGAGGGTTTGAGAGAATTCCAAAAGCTCGAAAAGCTTTGCTTCATTTGTGATGGCGTACAATAAACCCTAACTTAGTTACACCTTTCATATCAATCAATTCACAGTCTGAAACAGAACTAAAGTAACTATGGCCCCGTCCACATGTAGCTGGATCTATTTGAAAACGCAACTTTTTTCTTACACTTACGCCTTCTGTCCACACTGCAACGCAGATATCCGGGACGAAAACGCAACTTTTTGAAAACGCTGGCCAGAGTGAAGTTTTTTGAAAATGCCGGGTATGTGTTGTCGTGTGGACGCTGTAACAGAAACTTTTTCTATTTGTGCGGCAAAAACTGCTGTGACGTCAGTGCGTGCAACCTGTCTCCACATACAGTATATAAACAGAATGGACAGACTTAAAACAGGCTATTTTCTGACGTGTAACAACACCACGTTGAAGATGTGTTGATAAACCTGCTTGACAGTTGAATATTTGTTTGTCTGTTTCTTTCTTTGTGAGTCACAGAGTTTATTTATTTATTCATTCATTCAGTTACTTTCCTTGCCAAAGACGCCAACGCCAGTTCTGGACCGGGACGCGCTGCCTGCTGGTGGGAGAACTCTGTGATGGAGGTTGTCCTCCAGGAGGAACGGCGTGAATTTCCACATGTCCTGGCCCTCTCTCCTGTTGTTCTCGGAGTTGTTCTGCTTATATATATGTTTATCAACGCTCTTCGGCGGGTTACGTGTGGACAGAAATTTCTTTAAAAATGCTGTAGTGTGGACACAAATTTTTTTTTCTATGTAGGCGAAAAAAGTTCCAGTTTCAAAAAAATACTGCTATACATGTGGACATGGCCTATGTTACAAGCTTTTGTCCTCTTGATGATGTCTATGACCTTGTATGGATTTCGAACAAACTAAACAAGAAATGCTCCGGGGAACTGGTGGGATATAGCTGAGTAGTGACATGACTTTCAGGATATTGAATCAATACAGATGCAGGGAGAAGAAACCGCAAAAAAAGTGACTCATCTGACTCATCAAGCTGGCTCTGTAATGTTTGGGTAACTGTATGTACTTACTCGTCTGAGAAGAAAATATTATTTTGAGTTCAATAATGACTGATCAGAGGAACACAAATGAGATTTTTTTTCTTTTTATTTCTCAGCACTAATTGAACTCTAAATTAATATGAAATACATTTATTGTGATTTGTAGCAAACCAACTGATTGAACATCTGACATAGATGTGATTAGAGACCAGACATATATCAGACCACAAATGTGATATTGTTATTTAAGAGCTTGAAAAAGCACCAATAGACTGGGATACAATCTTTAATATGATTACACATGACTACACAACAAAACTTTGTCAGCAGTTCCTTTCACAGCAGCATATACACTGTAATTAAAACATTTTGATTATCCATTCTACTAATGTAGATTTAAAGTACACTTACGTCAATTACGCCAAAGGTATTTAAAGCTACCTAGCAAAATACGTATAACTTAGGTACTTTTGGACAGCTATAGCTATAAGCTGTATACTATAGCTATTTATTTATTCATTTTTTTAAGTCAAAACAATCAAGAATTGTCGCGTTTTGATCTGAAGATGAATCCAGGTCATGGAATTATGCTGGAGCTGATCAGGTGGGATACAGGGTACACTCAGGACAAGTTACCAGTTCATCAATGGGCCATATCAAGAGACAAATACCCATTCATGCACAAATTCACACACATGGTCAATTTTGCATCCAATTTACCTAAGTTGCAGGTTTTTATTGGTGGGAGGAATCTGAGGGCACCGTAGAGAACCCACACAGACATAGGGAGAACATGCTAACTCAACATAGAAAGGCCCCAGGTGGAACTGAACAAAAGAAGTTCATTTCTCGGAGGCAACAGCCTTCCGGCTGCCAATTAGGGAAACAATGGATGAAACGTATTATTTGCTGTCAAACAAACAAAGCAAACAAACAAACAAACAAACAAACAAACAAAAAACAAACAAGCCCCAAGGTTAAAAAAAAAGCACAATAAAATGACTGATCATTATGTATAGAAGATTCATAGAATCACTGTGCACAAATTACCAACACAATTGCAATTAAAAGGAAAAAGTCAACATACACCATGTAAACCCCAGGAATTGACACCTTACCCAATTGCAACATGACTTAATATGAAATGGCAGTCAAGTGCTGATGTCTAATGAAACAAAAGCATAAAGTCTTTTCTTGATATTCAAAATAGCTTGTGTTGTATATGTATTCTCCATTAAATCCATTAAGGGTGCATCATAAATCATCATATTGTCTCAATTTTGCCAGGTACATAGAAATAAGACACCACCAGATACTTAATGGGCACAGGTCTGAAAGGAAACTGTGCTTTAAGGTAGCTATTAAGTTACAATGGCTCTCAATTACGTACAGCCACTGACACCAAATCAGTGATTTACACCTGCAGCACTGGGTGACTGTAATGAATATGCTTGTCCAATGGAAAACCAGTAAAATTATAATCCCCAAGGACCATAGTTTTAGAATGGCTTCTGTATCAGACCCTGTTTGTTCTGTCAGACTTTTAGTGGTGCTTGGTTTATTGCTGCCTGTAGGTGCCAGAACAGCTCTTAGCAGAGGATGATCTCATTTTCTACATTGGTGTGTTTCCAAGATCTTTTAAAAAACTTGCCTGTTTTTAAATTTCCCAGCCTCCATCTGCAGTAAGAGATAATACTACCAGCTGTTTTTCACAATTACAGTTTATGTGCTGTAGGCAGGAGAGAGTTTTGACTCCATCCATCAGTTGCCCAGCGAACAAATGAGTGTCTGTTGACCAGAGATTTCTGTGTAAAGAAGAAACTTCCTTGTGACAGTGGAGGGAAGCAACCCCATAAACAGATGCTGTTACTGAGTTCTGAGAGAATAGAGTTCTAGCTCAACCTACTATTTTTCTTTTACTTTACAAAAAGAAAGCACAAAGAAAAACAAGTGTTCATGTTTCTGTTTCTGAAGGGTTATCAAGGCTTCTGACAAATGGCTTTTTGTTTATTGCTTTTTTTCTGGGATCTTTGCCTTTCTTTAAATGTCTAAATTTTGAAGCATCTCCACTAAACCTGTAATGTCCCATGTTATTCTAATTTCAATTAATTTCACACAGTTGCCAGACATCCAGCTACACTGTATTTGAAATGTGTTGCCCCAACTGATCTATGGTCCTGACTATCAGCTGTCATAAAGTTGCTGAAATGAGTTCACTTGAGAATGGGCTGTTTGTGTGGGCTGAACATTAAATGTTAATGAGCTCGCTCTGTCAACACCTGCAACGCACCCCTGTTGATGTGGATGTGCATGAGTGCACGTGCAAAACCGTGTACACCCAATTACGGGCATGTAGATGGTTCTGGTTGTTTACCTTTTTTATTTTTGTTACTATTTATTTCTCTTATTTTACATTATATAACCATTTATTTTTCTACGGTAATCATGCAGGTACTTTCACTCTCAGTCAGTAGAACATAACAACTCAGTGACTTATTGTGTATACACCAGATAAGTTGATCAAACTGAACCTGACTGGCAAGACCAACATACATCCTGGAGGAACTGCGGACAAAACACAACAGGTTTGAAGGTGGGGGAAAAAATCTGCAGGGAGAAAAAATGGAACAGTATAAACAGGAGATAAGCCGTGTCTCCCAACAGTCATCATGGGCAATGAGCGATTGCTGGGTAACAAAATGCTGGAGCAAACAGAACTTGTTCGGAGTCACAGAGAGTATTGGGAATGCAGTCTAATATGCTTCAGTGAAACGTAGTTCCAGAAAGGCATACTGGATACCTACAGTTCTATTGAAGGCTTCCAAACTGTCAGGAATGTATTAAGAGCAGTAAAAAGAAATGTGGTCTCGCCACTCTTGTGAAGTGTATTGAACTGTTAGCTGTTGGGCTCAATCCACTAACCATACAATGTGGTGAGGAGGAGGAATGGAAGCTAGGTTGTCAAAAACTGTACATACCCGTGAACACATTTTTTTTTTCCATTATCTATTCTCTACTTATAAAGTTGTTGTTTTTTTAACTCTTGATTCTTAAATTCTCCTTATTCTGACATTTTCTATGGCTTTGTCTGGAGCAGTGCAACTACAGTATAATGTAAAGCAATTCACTCCTTAGGGAACAATAAAGTATGCAGATTCTGATTGATGCTTCAGGTGCTCCTTGAGATGCAAACAACTGCTGACTAATGTCTAAACATTCATAAAATGCTGTATGTAATTTGCACACCACATCTGAAGAATTTCTGCTTCTGCTGCAACCCATGATACCTTGTCACATACCTTGTCACAACTAGATGACAGTCAACTTCTGAAGCACCTTAGAATTGGGATAAATACTTTTATAAAGAAGTCTCTTAACAATTTTATTTAATATTTCTTGAAGATAATTTCTGTGTTACTTCTTGCAGTAT
Organism: Antennarius striatus; assembly: GCF_040054535.1. Classification (NCBI taxonomy): domain Eukaryota; kingdom Metazoa; phylum Chordata; class Actinopteri; order Lophiiformes; family Antennariidae; genus Antennarius; species Antennarius striatus. The sequence continues at coordinate 16,845,682 of NC_090785.1, read as the reverse complement.
TTATAAGTATTACAGTGTGTTCCAATACACATTACTCAAAGTGGCTGTAAGTGTGGCAGATGAGAATCATCGCTAACAGCAGCAAAACATTCCCTCTGTTAATTGATGTCACACTTTAACTGAGATACAGTGTGCCAATGCAGCTGTGGGATCCTGCGTGCCAGGTTTGAAACCTGGTTTGGGAGCTGAGCGCTGTTAAGGCCTCATCAAGCTTCTCTGAGGGAATCTCCAAAATATAGTGTTGTGAAAATTAAACCTAATAACGCTGAATATTCCCTGTTCAACATTGTTATTTTGCCATCAACTCTTGATGTATATACATCACCATGCCAAATACATACCACCAGCACTACAGCTGTCATCAAATGTTTTTTTAGTCGACACTTTGAGTTTTTGCAACAACATCTAATTCTAGGGAGTGTGCCTGGTAAAACATGTAGTGGATCACTATTTGTAATTGTGAAAAAGAAAACAGAAAGGAGAGATTCGACATTTTGACATTTTCCGTAGATCGTGAGGTGAATAAAGGAGCTGAGCAATTAAATTTCAGTTAATCAAACATGACACGGGTTCATAGTATGTTAAACATTCAAACCTGAAATGCTATTTCTGTTTATGGTTGTGGTCCCAGCTACCTCAGCAACACTTCTCAATCTGAAATGATAAAAGTCAAATCAAATGTTTAATCAAAAAACTGCTTAATATTTTACCAGAGCAGCCATGACTAGCAAAGTTCTGTTGGCACCGTATTCTTAGCAGAATGAGCTGCCAACAGACCAGCTCACAGCAGCAGATGGGTGTCAATGCAGAAGTAGAGACAGTGCCATGAGAAGATGGCTTTGATGAGATGTACCACTATTAGATAAATGAGGTGACTGATATAAAAATAAAAATGCAAACTGCTGCTGGTTCTTGTTCTGACCAGCAACACTCAGGAAATGGGGTCACCCTTTGGATTTGTGCAGCAATGAAACTGTCTTTCAGGCATTATGGTGCAAGGAAGAAGGATGAACTATGCAATTCAGAAAGGCATCCACTGAGCTACAAAGCCAAACCATGAATTAATGCTGCTATAGCCAGACATGGGACACAGGAGGAAATGGGATACTATGTGGGGTCCGGTGGGATTTACAGATCCAAGCCTTGGCCAATCAACTCGAAAGAGTGGTGAGGCTTAAGGAACACAAAACAGCAGTGCTGATAATTTGACTTTGGACTACTCAGGTTTATGACACCAAAGCTGAGTGAATGTCTCCTACAAAGAACGCCATCCAAGCTCTCTGGCCATGACTCGCAGTCATAGAAACCAGTATAGCTGGGCTGTCATCACACCAACAAGAAAGCCAAATCTTTTTCTTACATCCACTTAAGCTTTATTTTTCTCTTTTCTCAGTTCATTAACGCTGGTTAAGGTGTGAGCACATGTGAGCCCTGTATAAGCAGCAGTGGACAGGTTTGCTGAAAAGCCAAATAAAGGAGGGAAAAAGGTATGTCTTTATTAAAAGATTCCCCTGAATTGCTCACACACACAAAGAGAAGAGTAAGCTACCTGACCAAACACATCACATATCTTCATTCGCGAATTTCTTCTCAGGATGCATAGAATGCATAGAAAATGCTTGACACATGTTGCATAATCAACACATCCCATACATAACACAGCTATTGGTTAGGTATTAGTTATTAGTTATTAGATATTAGAAATTAGTTACAAATTTGGATCAATTGAAACAAAACAACTTTAACCTTCCCCAATAATTTCCATTTATTTATTTATTCTGTTTGCAAAAATGTTTTGAAAGAGTAAAGAATAAATTTAGTGGAGTTAAAGCCATGGTACACTTATAAAGGATAATATTAGAGACTACAGAGATTTTTACATGACATGTGTATTCTACTTGCATAAGAAGAACATATACTGTACTCCTGTACATGAGTAATTATGGACCCATATATTATGCAGTATGCAAAACGGAATTTCCAATGGGACTTTACACAAGAACTTGTTTGTAAAGTTAAAATGGTTTTCTCCAAATACCCCCTTCCGACTGAGAGGAGGAGAAATGTTTTAAGGGACCCCCTCCTGTTTTAGTTTCAGCCCCTTCACTCTTGTAGCATTTGCGGCAGAAATCACAGAATGCAGACAGCTGCTTGAGTCTCACTCTTGTATCTTATGTGAGGGTGTTTCTGTGTTCTGGTGTGTTTGACAGGTGTGTGCAATTTTGTGACAATTTTTGATGCTCTCCTTTGTGTGTATGTGTTGGTGAGGAAAGAGTGTCTGTGTCTCTCAGCATGGTGCACACACTGTTCTGTGTTGCAGGGCTCAACAAAGTCTCTCTGCAAACCTGTTTGACACCGCTTTGAAGATCTGCCTCTCACTTTGCCGTACTTCCACATTGTGTTAGAAAAAAATACAAAGTTACAGCGGCATGAAAAGCGAGGATATATTATTGTTAATGCTATTTGATATAAAACCCAGTCTTTTAAGTAATAAGTGAATAGAAAAATAAGTTACAGATCATATTCATGTACTGATTTATGTATTTATGGACATGACTAGAAAAATAAAGAAATGTTTACTGTTCTATATGAGGAATAGTACAAGACATTCCTTCATCTGATCTACTTTACTTTCTGCATGACTTGCTGGGGGACAATGGAAGTGCAGTAATTCATTCATAGAGGGATGACACAAACAATGCAGCAAAAACAATGCAAGCACTATTGACATTTCATTATACCCATACTTATCTGATGATTCATATACTTAACTAGGCCTGTTTTTATTTCTATGCCTATTTATGATTATCTATTTGTTTATTCTTGATGGGTTATTTATTAATCTTTCTATTTGGTGTTGTACTACTTTCTATGTGCTGGTACTTTCTGTGTGCTTTTTCTGTGTATTGTGTACTCACTGTGCTGTGTGTGACGGAGAAATTAATTTCCCTGTTGGAACCTCCTTAAGGGATAAATAAAGATAAGATAAAGATAAGATAAAAGACCTTTATTGTCCCACAGTGGGGAAATTTGTGCGATCGTGGCAGCAGGGGGGGGGGGGTCAAACATAAATAGTTAAATAATATACATACATATTAACATCTGCAACATATGAAATTTACATATTCACATATTGGAAACATATTAACATATATCATATTATCCGAATGTACATTATATTTACACTCCAAAAAAAGAATATACACTACAGGCTGGTTTTTACACTGCTCATCCGGAGTTAGAACGTTGTGTTCTTTGAGTTTGGTGAGTTGTTGTAGTTCCCTGAGTTCTTTGAGTGGTCTGCTGGGAGGACGGCTGGTTGTACAGTCTGACAGCCGTGGGCAGGAAGGACCTGCGATAGCGTTCCCTCACGCATCTCGGGTGAAGCAACCTATCGCTGAAGGAGCTCTCCAGTGATGTCAGTGTGCCCTGTAGAGGGTGGGAGTGGTTCTTCATCATTGATGACAGCTTGTTTGTCATCCTCCTCTCCACCACCACCCCCACTGAGTCCAGGGAGCATCCTAGGACAGAACCCGCCTTCTTAATCAGCCTGTCCAGTCTCTTCCTGTCGGCCGCAGTGATGCTGCTGCCCCAGCAGACCACCCCATGAAAAATAGCTGAGGCTACAACCGTGTCATAAAAGGTCTTTAGGAGTGACCCCCGCACTCCAAAAGACCTCAGCCTCCTGAGCAGATAGAGTCTGCTCTGACCCTTTTTATAAAGTGAGTGACTGTTGGTGCTCCAGTCCAGTTTATTGTTGAGGTGAACACCCAGGTACTTGTACGAGGACACCACCTCAATGTCCGTACCCTGGATCTTCACCGGTGTAACCGGGCAGCGTGATCGCCTGCGGAAATCCACCACCAGCTCCTTGGTTTTTCCCGCGTTGATCTGGAGGCGGTTCCGCTGGCACCAGTCCACAAAGTCCTGGGTCAGTTCTCTGTACTCTCTATCGTCCCCATCGGTGATGAGGCCGACGATTGCAGAGTCGTCAGAGAACTTCTGCAGGTGACATGTGGGGGAGTTGTAGGAAAAGTCTGCAGTATACAGGGTGAACAGGAACGGAGCCAGAACCGTTCCCTGAGGTGCCCCTGTGCTGCAGACAACTGTGTTCGACACACAGTCCCGGGTCCTCACGAACTGCAGACGATTGGTCAAATAGTCCAATATCCAGTCCGTAAGGTGGTGGTCCAGCCCAGTGATCTCCAGTTTGTCCCTCAACAGTGCTGGTTGTATCGTATTGAAAGCACTGGAGAAATCAAAAAACAAGATTCTCACAGTGCTCCCAGGCCTCTCCAAGTGGGACAGTGCTCGGTCTAGGAGGAAAATGACAGCGTCATCCACCCCGATGGCAGGTTGGTAAGCGAACTGGAGTGGGTCCAGTGATGGGCTCACCAGGGGGCGGAGATGACAGAGGACCAAACGCTCCAGGGTCTTCATCAGGTGAGACGTTAGTGCCACCGGCCTGTAACTGTTTAGGTCCTTGGGATGCGGGATCTTGGGCACGGGAACCAAGCAGGACGTTTTCCACAGCTGTGGAACCCTTCCCAGCTTCAGGCTCATGTTGAACATGTGTCCAACAATCCCACACAGCTGGTCTGCGCAGGATTTCAGGAGCCTGGAGCTGATGCCGTCTGGACCCGCAGCCTTCCTTGTCTTGATCCTCCGGAGCTGGTTTCTCACCTGGGACTCAGTGAGGGACAGGGTGGAGCAGGGGGACTGTGTGCTGGGGGGTGTGGGTGAGGGGGGTGGGTTGAAGAGGTGAACTGTAGGGGGTGGTTGTAATATGACCTGAGCAGTCGGGGGTGGCCGTGAGCTGATCGTTGTAGAGGGGGAGGGGGAGGAGCTGTGGTGGTGTTGGAGAGGGGCAGGGGTAGGGTGGGAGGAGGAGGAGGGGGCTACAGCGTGGAGGGCTGGGCTGGGGGGGGGCGTGGATGCCTGATCAAATCTATTGAAAAATTTGTTTAGGTCATCCGCCCACTTCTGGTCCCCAGTGACCTGGCGGTCGGGTCCTTTATGGCCTGAGATGGTCTTCAGGCCCCTCCACACCTCGCTGACGTTATTCTGCTGCAGCTGGTCCTCCATCTTCCTCCTGTACATATTCTTCCCCTCTCTGATTTTCCTCCTCAGCTCCCTCTGGACAGCCTTCAGCTCGTCCTTGTTTCCAGACTTAAAGGCCCTTTTCTTCTCCTTAAGAAGGACCTTAATGTCCGGGGTGATCCAGGGTTTGTTGTTGGGATAACACCGTACGGTCCTGGTGGGTACGGTGTTATCCACACAGAAGTTAATGTAATCTGTGACGGTGTTTGTGAGACCGTCAATGTCCTCCCCATGAGAGTCACAGAATAAATCCCACTCTGTTCTGTGGAAACAGTCCTTCAAAGCATCTTCTGCCTCGTCGGACCATCTCCTCACAGTGCGGGACACAGCTGGTTGCCTTTCCACAAGAGGCTTGTAGACGGGCAGGAGATGAACCAGGTTGTGGTCTGCTCTTCCCAGGGGGGGGAGGGGTGATGATATGTATGCCTCCTTGGTGTTGGCATAGCACAGGTCCAGTATTTTACTGTCTCTGGTGAAACAAGTAACATACTGGGTGAAGGTGGGCAGAGTGGAGGACGGGGGGGCGTGATTAAAGTCCCCTGAGATGAGGATGAGGGCCTGTGGGTGCTGTGTCTGCAGCCTGCTCGTTAGGGAGAGGAGGACGTCGCAGGCTGCGTCCGCGTCGGCAGAGGGGGGGACATACGCAGCTATCACAATGGCGTGTGAGAACTCCCGCGGCAGATAGTACGGCCGCACGCCGATCGCCAACAGTTCAATGTCCCGACAGCAGTGCCGCTCCTTCACAGTGATGTGTCCAGGGTTACACCACTGATCATTCACGAACACTGCCAGCCCTCCTCCTTTCCTCTTCCCGCTCTCCCTCGTCCTGTCCGCCCGCACCAGATTGAACCCGTCCAGATGAACGGCCGTGTCTGGAATCGCCGCGCTCAGCCACGTCTCCGTGAACACCATGACGCTGCACTCGCGGAAGTCCCTCTGATGCCGGGTCACCGCCGCCAGCTCATCCATCTTGTTGGGGAGAGATCGTACGTTCCCCATGATGATGGACGGGAGGACAGGTCTGAATTTCCTCCTCCTGGCCCGGCGTGCAACTCCGGCACGTTTCCCCCGCTTCCTCCTCCTCAGCTCCCGGGGGATGTCGGGTTTCTCCTGGGGCAGCACCGCGTTGCCACGGAGCGCCAACAGCTGATCCCTACTGTAAACAATAGGGCCCTGGCTGCGTATGGGGTCCACAGACACGGTCGTGACCAGTGTAAAAAACAGCATGAAGACCAACGCATGTACAACAAACTTGGTCTCCATGGCACACTACTTAGTTACTTTAAAAAAATTGAAAAGAAAGAGGTAAGAAAAAAAAAACAGTTAGAAAGAGGAAACAAGACCGGTGTGGGAGAGCTGCCGTAATCAGTCGCCACTAGTGCAGCGCCATCTTGAAGCCCTTGAAGCCATCTTGAAGCTTGAAATAAAGTTATACTCCACTCTACTCTACTCTACTCTGCTCTACTAATTTGGTTCAGTCTGGATTTAAGAAACACACATTTAGAATAAACAATTTAGAAGTGCTCCATGGAGGGATGGGGGTTAGCTGATCTTCATGCCTATGTCTGAAGCCTGTTTCTCCAGAAAGCTACATATGGCTGAGCAGCAGGTCAAACACACAGCCCATTAAATCTTTAAAACAGGCCTTACATCAGTAAATGACAATCCTGTAAAAAATACACAGTTGGTTCCTGTAATTTTGAGTGTTTGACTTAATATTTCTATAGTTGGGTTTCCATATGTATTCAGAAATGTGTCCATGCTATAAAATATCCATTAGTTTATTTGTGTTTTTCCCACAGGATGTCTTGTAAGCAGACATTTATATTAAAATTAAAGAATTCCTTGGTGTAATTTCATTTTTTCTTCTAATCATTTTTTGATTTTGCACTTTGTCAACACTTGGAGGAAAATCACAAAATCAGAAATGAAAGAAATCAATCAATAAGCTGACAAATAAGAATTGATGGCTGCATTCAAAACAACTGTTGGTCAAAGAGTTTTTCATGGAAATTTACTGTTGTAAACATTCCCACTCTGTGCATTGGCAAAAACAAAGGACACCTGGATTCATTTTTGCACAAAAGTGGCCACATTAACTGGGCAAATCTTTTTCTGAATAAATAGCCTGCAGCTGTCGCATTTTTCCTTTTCCAATACGACCAAATAATAAACATATCAAGAAAAAAACCAACAAAATTGTAAGAAGACAGTCATCTTTGCACAAATGTACTGGGATAGAATGGGAACCTTTCGTTAGCCTTTCACATCTAATTCAATGGTTTTAACCTTGTCCGTAACACAAGCATGCAGAGGGATTGATTTCCTACTCCCAGATCAGCTCTTTGGGATTCAGCTACACTATTTTTGAAAACTCTTTTTAAGGGCAATCTTGGAGCCAGGGTGAAAATCAAAATTCAGAATAGGTGGCAGCCTTTATCACCACTGAAATCCTTTCTAAAATTTGTGTGGAGAATCACAAAAAACAGGCCCTGAATGCTGGCATCAAAACGGACAGCAATGAGGCATTTGATGCAATAATTATTGAAAAGGGAGATAATTAATCTCTTCTGTAAAACTTCTCAAAGGCATTTCAAGTGTTGCAGTGTTTCACACACAAGTATTGATGGATGGGACACCTGGTCGTTTGTTGTTTGAAGTGGATGCACTTGTCAAATTTGTCACTTTTTGAAGAAATAGATTTGAGACACTGGATCTGTTTTTACCATCTGACACACATTTATCTAAAGCATGTGAGCTTCAGTTTTAAACCTTAACTGCAACTTAAAAATGTAGTGTATTCAAAGCTTTATTCTCCTCTTTCCTCTTGATATGTCATGTCTTCAGTGAATCAAAGGTTTAAAATCTGTGTATGTTCTAAAGACTGTAAATAATTAATCATTAGCTGTGGTGACATTAAAGTTTGGTGTGGGGTTTTTTTCTCAGTCTGTTCTATATATTACATTCCACTGCGAGCACATTTGTAGTTTCTCCAAGAAGAGGGTTAGATAAAAGAAACAAATAGAGACAGAAAGAGAAAGTATGTGAAAGACAATGCGATTGAGAGATAGAGGGAGAGAGAGTTTGCAATGCTGTCTCTCTCAGCTCTGAGGCCGGGTCATGTCAGTTTGATCTCATTATCCAGCACTTAGTCCTAGAACAAACAGCCAGTGGCCTCCTTCCTTTTCTCCATCGCTCCATCTCACCCTCTCCCTCCATCCCTTCCTAACGACTAACACCGCTCATGTCCTAACAACTCGCTTGGCTCACTTACTGTCTAATGACTGCCACTCCTTATAGCCTGTGCTTCAAATCCCATTTATCTCCACTATTGGAAGCTCACATTCAGACCATTCTGTTTCTAATGCCCTGGGAGAACACAGAGGAGAGACAGAGTGAGAGTGGGAGCCTTGGCAGAATCAGTTGGAGGGTTGGAAAATTAAGGTGTCGGGAGAAGAGAGAGAGAACGAGAGAGAAAGACAGGGAGAGAGAGAGAGAGAGAGAGAGAGAGAGAGAGAGAGAGAGAGAGAGAGAGAGAGAGAGAGAGAGAGAGAGAGAGAGAGAGAGAGAGAGAGAGAGAGAGAGAGAGAGAGAGAGAGAGAGAGAGAGAGAGAGAGAGAGAGAGAGAGAGAGAGAAACTTCCTTCTGGCATAAGTCACAGTTGCGCTGGAGCTTTAAGGTGTTCCCATCAGTCAGAGACCCAAAATAGTCATGTGCTCGTTTCATCTCTCATTTCATTTCATGCCAGACCTCGAGTGACAGGATATGTTTTGTGGATGATGATGATCTCCTCCTTGCTTCACTTTTGTCAGCCAGTTTTATCCTCTTCCTTCCCTCCGGCCCCCTTCTCTCTTTGTCTTTGTCCTGAGTGTTAATGTGTTAGATGGAGGTCTTTCACCCGGCAAGAACCATTATAGTAATTTCCTCTGTAATATGAATGACAGCAATCCATTATTTATCTTAGACTTGCTCATTACTCCCCAGCCCATTGCATACCCTCCCAGACAAGGCTCTCACCACCACTCCAGACATTACTTTATTAAGAGGGTGTGGTTGTAATGGGATGTCATGAGTGATGCTGTAATCAGGTGTGGTACACGAAATGGTGAAGTTCATCATCGGAGAACAGAATAGGTCTGTTGGCTCCAAGTTCTCCTCCCTGTTGGCAAGGAAATATGAGGATGCAGCACTTCAGCTACGGGCTATGGAAAGTTTCTTTAGTTCATGTTATATTGTAGAGCAGAGATGTTGGAGTCCAACTTATCCTGAGAATTTGTCCAATGGACTCATGAACACCCACACAGAAGTTTACAAAAATAATTGTTGATACTCTGATGCTCATGCTCGAGTGGTAAAAAAAAGAAAGAAAAAAAAACCCTTAATGCATTTCAAAGTAAACTTTGATTTTTTATTTTTATTTTTACCTTGCTACAGTTTGTGGGTTTGTCAATAGTTGTTTCTGCTGTTAAAATACACAACAGTCCAGGGGCAGCAGCAGGATCAAGGTAGGAGTGCCTCCTTTAGTATAGATTTGCGATTGCATTTATAGCATTGGTTGGTTGCTGTTTGTTCTGTTATTTTCTATGTTTTACATTTTTAGAACACTGTTAACCAAGTTAACCAACTTGTGGATCTAAAAAAAAGGTTTGTTGTGGCACTAGTACAAGTTTTTGTAAGTCTTAAATATTGTGTGTACCTCTTTTTTGTGTATGTTTGTATCTACTTTTTTGTTTTTACACTGATTTAATCTGCTGAGTGTATCTGCATCTTGATTGGTTTGACACTACAAATGGCAAGCTCAACTTTTTAGATGTTTTAAAAAGAATCGGTTCTTACAATGCGGAGTTTGGTGACCCTGGTTTTCAAGAAATCAGTCTATTGTAGTACTTAAATCCACACTGACTGACTGTTACTGAAATTAACATTAATTTTCTGCTGTATGAGGAGATGAAATAAGTCAAATGCCTATAAACAGAAAACTGAATTTAATTATGGAATGAAAAGAGAAATTTAGCTGAAAAAGGCAAAGGCATCAGTTGAATTTAAATCCCCCAATAAATAAAATTCCATCTAATGGTACTTTTCACTTAACATAGATAAATGAAAGGCAAATAAGGACAGTGCAGGGTCAGTCACGTTATTTCAAACAAAGCCTGAGGTTTATCAAACAATGCTTAATAAAGTCAAACACATACAGAATGTTCTTTGCTATAGTTGGAATTATTATTCTAAATCAGTGTCTTCTGAAACTAATGGATTTGCAGCACACACGACCTCTTTTGGCTCTGAGCTGCATTACAGAGATAACTTCCCGGGCTCCTGTTTCTCTAAACTGGGATCTGTCTCCTTTCACTTTTTTTGCTCTGACACTGTGCACATATTTTTCCTGTATCTCGCCCTCTTCCCTCGCTGTCTCCCATTCCCCCGCTCCCATAAGGCTGCATTCACACCTCCTTCTCCCCCATCGTGAATCTCTCTTCTTTCCCCCGTTGCCTGTGACAAGAAGTGTGGTAGCAGACGTGAGGGATCCAGTGAGAACGGCTCTGTCTGTGCTGTCAGTCAGAACTCAGTCACACTCCCTACCCCTGTCTGGTACTGAGGTATACATACATGGCAAATTAATCCCTATGCCCTGTCTGCTACACATAGCGCTTATGTCAAAAGTAGTGCACTGTGTAGAGACCGGGTGACATTTTCGAAAGACAGACACACTGTGGGAAGCCATTACGCCAAGAAACAACACACAGAGAGGAAGCAATGGAGAGCGGCAGGCCTAATGAAAGGAGAGATTGGAAGAAAGAGGATTAAACAGGCAGGCTAATGAAGGGTAAATGAAGGGACACAAATAAAGGAGCTAATGAGACAGATGCATCAACCTGCTGTGACCTTTTCCTTTTAATTTAATCATGCATATCTTATTATGGTATTTTTATTCACTGTTTACCATTTACAATGCTTGTTGCTGTCTCCTGGGCCCCAATGCAACACTTACACAGATTATGATCTCAGTTCAAATCATTTGTTTTACTAAGTCTCATTTGTTCCATGTGCCCATCTTGTCAATTATTTTCATTCACATGTATTATAACAACCAGGCTTTCTGGTAACAGGAACCGGTTTTGCATGTACTGAAGAATTAAATGGGAATTTCTTTTTTTATTATTATTTGATGGATTAAGAGATGTGCTGGTGACTTATTCAAATCAGATTAAAATTAAAAAAAAAAAACTATGTAGAAAAAGCTGACCTGAGGGTCGACTTACATCCAGCATCAAATCTCACAGCAGCTCAGTAGTAAATACTGGTCAAGGAGCAGGGTTGCATCACCTTATTTTTGGCTGTTGATGTCATGCTGCAAAGCCGGGAGACCAAACACCCTTTTTTAATTTCCAGGTTAAAGAAGTTAAAGAATTTTCCTTGTTGTTTTTCTAACATAGCTGACAAAGGACACAGTCAACCTCATCGCAGACAGAATTTTATTTCTATTCAAACCAAGCAGACAAACACAAACTAACATTTTAGTATGCATGCATGTAATTCCTCAAAGAATCTGCACCGTTTCCTCTTGCCCAACTCCACCAGATGTTCCACCACAGCTGGATTTAGGCTATCAGGTGCTTCAAATTGACCATACTTGATTTAATTGCTTGGTCACTTTGTTATCTTTGTCCAAAAGTAGCTTCTGAAATCATTGTACAAGCTAACTAAATCAAGCCACCATATGCCTTTGTGTGTTTCCGCCAGCTTAGAATGAATGGAGCTCTTAAACAACAACTGCTGCTTGGCCCCCATGTGGATGTTCGCCGAGGCTGAAAAACATTCTGTTGTTTTTACAGCGTAATGCTTTCCTAGACATGGAGGGGCTCAACCAAATGACTAATGGCATCTTTACACAGAAGCAGAGTTATTGGGTTTATCTCTGTATCATAAAAGACAGAAAGGCTTGGTGATATGGACAGTCCATGCCTTTGCCATGTTTTTAAAGGTTCTCAAAGAAAACAAGTCCACAGGGAACCATTTGAAGAGACCATACTGGAGAACGAAACCAAACACTGGGCTGTTTTGATATTTTAACCAAGGCCTTTCTCCTGGGATCATCTCAGTACCCATCACAGCTCAAAATCTAATACAAGCCCCGAAGTAGATGAACCAAAATGTAAAAGTTTTATTATCTGACTGTGCAGGAACTAAAGGGATAAAAGAATATTTTAATTAGCAGCACTGGATCTGTCTATTTCAATCCTGTGACTATAAAGTGTGGTGCTTGTGGTGCTTTGTCGAACCATCTCTTTCTGTACTAAGAATTTTCTACAGGCTGTTTTCAAAGCAAAACAAATGTAGGCATTCTCTTAGCTTCTGTATTTTTCATTTGGTTTCGTTCTCACCTCATGTGGGAATAACTCTCAAGGCAACACTGCCAACAAAGGAAATGGTTTGTGTGCACTAGGAAGCTGAATAAATAGCTATTCATATTAATATTTCAAAATATGGTTTTGTGAAATTTGGGGAGCTGAAGTTAGCTTGATGCTAACATATCTGATTATGTTCATGTCACCAGAGATTCTTCTTTGTGTGCTTTATATGGAATTTACAGATCCATGTAGGTTGAGAAAACAACAGCTCTTGTTTAACAGCAAGGAATGCAAGTGGCAGGACTACAGGGATCAGAGTTCAAATCAATCGCCTGCAGTGAGAGGAGGAAACAGAGAAGGTGGAGAAAGAAGAGGAGATTGAGGAGGTGGAGGAGGAAGGGCAAGAGGAGGATGACAACAATGACGAGAGTTTGATGAGGAGGGTTACAGAAAAGTGCTGTTACACACAGCCTACAGGACTCTCAGGTGTGAGGGAGGAAAAGGATTACTGTATATTTTAGAGTTTCATTCTTGTTGAGATCCTTCTCTGTCCATACCATATGTTGTACGTGTGTGTGTGTGTATGTGTGTGTGTGTGTGTGTGTGTGTGTGTGTGTGTGTGTGTGTGTGTGTGTGTGTGTGTGTGTGTGTGTGTGTGTGTGTGTGTGTGTGTGTGTGTGTGTGTGTGATGGTATCTTCCAGCTTGCCTGGAGACATGGCACTGTGTTTCACAGCTAGATCAGCTGTAACAACCATTTCCACTACCGGAGCTGTCACATGCCGCTGCTAACAAAGCTACAACTCCCACTGCTAACACAGGTCACATTTAACAAGGATAACAGCATGAAGGGTACCCATACTGTGCTCAATGTCTGTTTCATAATAATAATTTTTTTTTTACATGAATCACACAATCACAGACAAACACAGGCACACATAGTTGTACAATATAGTAGTCCTTGATTTTCACTTAAAACTATTTTTCTACGTTATTTTTCACATAAACTGTTCAGAAGCAAATGATTCAACAGGTTCCACGATAACATTGGAATATGGCTGCATCAAAAAAAAACAACTTAATCAAATGAGCATGATCAAAATAAATACCAGTGATGGCGGGATGACAATGAAATCACTGTTGCAACTCCAAATGTTGGTGCTCCACAGGGTTTTGTAGGCTCAGCAATACATTTCACTTTTTATACTGAAGCTGTGGCAGAATGCCTGTCTGAAGGTAAGAGTAACAGACCATACCAGTAAATTCTCAAGTACTCCGATGACAGTTTCAATTTCTCTTTAAATATCTTCAGTGACCCTGGACTGCACCAACAGAGGGTAAATAAGTTGGTTTAAAGGAGTGGCAACAACGCTCACATCATATACACAAAAAAGACAGAAGAGATTGTTTTTGGCGCAACATCAGAAACACACAAACTCGCTGTTATTAGTCATAATGAACAAATCAATCAGGCACACATTCATACACATACTTTACCTTGGAGTAGTTATAGACCATCTCCTGTCCTGGAAAGATCAGATTGTAGCAGTGTGCAAGAATACAAAGCAAATAATCTATTTCCTTCGCTGTTTAAGATCTTTTGGTGCCAGTAAAAGGATTCTTCTTTTGTTTTTCACTTCTGTTATTATGAGTGTTCTTCAATACTGTAGCACCACCTGGTATGGATGTCTGTCTGTAGCACTAAAGTCACAAATGTCACAACAACTAAACATTTTCTCATAGATCGTTGGACAGGAACTTCAAGAACTGTGTGCCTCCATGTGTAATGACAGCATGCTGAAGCTGGCAAAAAACATTACCTCAAACATCAGTCATGTTTTATATACTGAATACAGTCTACTGCCCTGAGGAAGGAGATACAAGGTAACACCTTACAAGAAGGTTAGACTAAAAAAAGTTCTCTGTCCATCAATCGACTTTAATGCTCAATTGTGAGCGATACGGGGTATAGGCTGAGTGGAGAACAAGCGCTCTAGACTATTATGTTTCCATGTTGTAAATATGTGTCATGTCAATGCGTGTGATATATGTTTTTCTTCTGTTGCATAAAATGGCTGCTGGGTCGCAAGACAAATTTCAGCACCTGCTGACAATTAAAATTTATGTTCATGTTTTTGTTTTATATTCTCTGCTATTTGTAAAATTTGTTTGTATTTTACCTTCCCCATTGAAAACAACAACAACAACACAAATATAGTAAACAAAATATTTCAAACCGTTTTCATTTCTTGAAGTATCTTGTTTCCTCTGACTAATGTTTTTTGGCCTTTGTGAACATCAGGAAATAAAATAATTTATTTTTATTATTATTATTATTTTTGAATAATAATAATTATTATAATAATGAAAATGCTTTAGTTAATGACAGTATCTGTCTCAAAAAAACAATTTTTGTACATGCTTGATACTTATAATGTAGCTTTAAATATATTGTAACCACTACGGTTTTGATCATTTGTGAGACTGGACGAATCAGTAAGAATATTTTAAGAGTAAAATGTATCTTAAAAATGCGACAATCAATAATCATTCAGCAATGATTATTTCGGTCTGTTCCTATATCTAATAATTCTACTCACAACTCTTTGGTTTATTTTAAAGAAGAGTTGGATTAATTAAGGCCTTGAAACTTCATTTTAGGTCGCCTGCATTAAAGAAAAAAAAATAGTTTTGTAATTTGACAACAGGTCAAGCCATGTCACAGCCTTTTGGCCCTGTTCCCAGTTTGTAATCTTCCTTTGAATCTTCATGTTCAATCAGTATGTTGTAGATCTTGGTTATGAGTGACACTGTGTCCCTGTAGCTGATAATGAAAGAACAGCAACATCTCAGATCAAAAGGTTTAAAAAAGTAATTTAACAGAATCATTTCATCTACCCAGTCTGCAATACACAATCAATGTAGATGGAGATCCATACATTAAGGCTTCATCAGATAAAGGCTGGTATGTGGCTGCAGATCCACAGCTCTGCTTAACTGGAGCAATAGAATCAGCCAGAGATGTTCATTGCAGCTGACTTTGTGAAACCGGAATGTGGATTTGTTCAATGCATCCACACACTTTCTATGCTAGACAATCTGTATATAAATAAATAGATAGACAGATAGATGGATAGATAGACAAATAAAGAGAGAAAGAGGGAATAGAAGGATGTGCAGGCTCCTCCCATGGGAGGTGCTGGCCTTAATTATGCTACTGTGGCTCATCAGTCTCCAGGCTGGCCTATGGCCTTCATGTCGTTTCTCCTCATGGTCTGGGAATTATATATTGCAGCAGTGTTTGTCCATAGAATTAGTCTGACAGATTAACGGCTAAACACCCACAGATCACACCAGGATCCCACAGGGACCTTGATGCCAGGGGAGCCCAGCCCAGAAAAGGAAAAAAGATGGATGCAGAGAGTAAAAGAAGTAGAAAGAACAGGGAGGAAAAACGCTCTCAGTTTCTCATTCTCAGAGGAAAAATCTCACCTGCTTGGATATTTCTCTACAAAAAAAAAGAAAAGAAAAACTCTCCTGAACCCTAGAGGCAACTGAAGTTTCAAAATAAAGAAGGAGAGAAAAGAAAGAGAAGAAGAGAGAGGACCAAATTGAGTGTAATGGGGATGGATGGGGTAATGTAAAGGCTTGCAGTGAGTGGATGAGAAGGAGAATCAAGCAATTCATGCAGGGACTTGCTAATTGGAACAATAGCAGCAGTACTCTATTCCTAAGTGACCAATTCTATGTCAGACAGTATTGTTAGTGACATGTTCCAGTCTGTGAAGTGCTTGCTAGCGACAAATGTAAGGAATAGTGAAAACCCATAGAGGAAGGGGTTTATTACTTTATAATGGCTCTGTAGAAAGAACTCTGAATGGACATGGGATATGTAGATTTTGGTAATGAAAACATGAAAGTGTGACTGAGGCAAAGACTGTCGAGTTATTCATGGTTTTTATTGCATGAAATGAAAAACAACAAATATAATAATAATGATAATGACAATGAAAAGTTATAATAATTAAAATAATTAATAAGCTATCTATCCATCTATCTATCTATCTGTCTGTCTGTCTGTCTGTCTGTCTGTCTGTCTGTCTGTCTGTCTGTCTGTCTGTCTGTCTGTCTGTCTGTCTGTCTGTCTGTCTGTCTGTCTGTCTGTCTGTCTGTCTGTCTATCTGTCTGTCTGTTTGTCTAATAATAATAATAATTATTATAATTATAATTATAATAATGATGACGATACTATATTATTATAATTATTCACATCAGATGGTATAAAAGCAAAGAATAAGGCACATAAAGGAATGATTTCATAAAGTTTCAATTATTTGTAAAGTAGAATAATGATTAATGATTAAACATTACGTTTTAGACACATTTAGACAATCTGTTATGAATAAGCGTTGTTGAAACACTTTCAGCGTCCTTGGCTTGAAATGAATGTGTAGGTCGGCACTGGAAAAGACTCCAGAGTGCCCATGAAGTAAATTAAATGCTGTTTATTTTTATTTTCATTCAGTGATACAACCACTCCTGTTAGTTTGGAATATTAACACCAATTTCCCTAAGATTTGTTCATTGCCTTCCTGTTTTGATCAGTATGACAGGCAAATGCAAAGTGGTTGCAATGAGGGGCGATATCATTTTGAGCATGAGCTTCTCTCTCCACTTAACTCTGGTGACAAAGATATTATGCACCATTACATCTATGTACAGAGGGGGCAGCAATACCTGCTCCCTTATCAAAGGCCAGCCTTTCAGGAGTAGACAATGGTGTCAGGCTGAAGCAGCTCTGTTGTAATTGAGTATTAATGAAGGGGGCATGAAGGGGGATGCCTGATGTCTTATCTGTTCACAGTGGCAGGGCCTCTGTGGTGCAGGCAGCTAACGTCTCTGTGTTTTAGAGGATTTGGTTATCTATTATGTATGAAGGATTAGTCTCCTTCTGCTCTTTCCACTGGTGGGATATCAGCTCCTCGATAGCCTTGACTGGCAGGTTCCACAGTTGTTTGCATATTTAGAACCCCAGTGGCTGCACCCCCCCAACCTTAGAGTCCTGTTTAACCTTGGAGAATGAGGCCAGACGTCCTACTAACGATGAAAACCTGGTGGGAAACTCCATTCATGGCCTCCGATTCATAACTGGTGGCTCAGGTGGTCTGGGATACGGCAGGGTTATAGGGTTATTGCCAAAATGGAATGTATGTGCACACACACACGCACACGCACACACACACACACACACACACACACACACACACACACACACACACACACACACACACACACACACACACACACACACACACACACACAGGTATTATAAAGAAGACACTCTACTATACAGGCACCCAACTGCCACACACACACACACACACACACACACGCACACACAAACACACGCACGCACGCACGTACGCACGCACACACGCACACATGCACACACACACACACAAACACACACACACACACACACACATACACACTCCTGCATATTATGTATATATACATGCTGGGGCCATGGGGTTCAGCTGTTCACCGACAGCTTAGAATTGGCTTGTTTCATATGCATATAAATATTAATAAAAGATCCTCGACGGGCCGCAATCCGGCTATGCTCCTGTAATCTCTTACAATTGAAAGCCAAGGCTCATGATATGAGAAGGCGAGGACGCAGAGAAAGAGGGAGTGAGATGGGTAAGGAGAAAGAAAGAGGGAGAGTGAAAGGCCTTTGTGATTCATCATTCTGAAAATGTTTCAGATGTAGAGAAGGTCTGTAATCCATCAAGATCTCTTCTCTTATTAAATTCTTCAGGATACACTTTCCACTCCCTAAATGTAGCTCCCTGTCTCTTTTTATTTGATGCATAAATAGATAAAAGACTGAATGCAACTAAGTGAAACACCCATGTCTTGGGAGATAAAGCAAGGTTTATGCAATTATAGTCACACTAAATGTACACAAAGGCACTTTTGCCATGCCTCTGGTAATAGGCACGACAAAGTGGTGCATTTTCACTAAGATGTTATTTAAAGAACACTTCTAAGTAAGACATGATCAACACACTGCACAAATTGCAAAAAAGAAATCTTTTCATATACAGCTGAAAAACAAATACATAAGGGGAAAAAATCCAGACCAATATATGAATTGATGAACAAATGCATAGATTTAACGTCACAAATTAGTGGTATAGAAATAATTTTGTCATGGATCTGTAAGCAATTGCAAATTCCCAGCAGACTAAGGCCTGTTTATCTCATGTGAGGGTTTACCTTAACACTTCTCATATGTGTATAACCACTGCTAATGAAATGTTTACTGTTATTAGTAGTTATTGTGATGCAGTTAAATTAAAAAAAAAACTGGTATGTGGCATGTAATAGCAGTTTAGAGAAGGATAAAAATAAATACAATTTATAAATGATCAGAACTTCTCTTTTTTTTTTAACCAAAATATTTTAAGGTGAAATGATCCCTTATCAGTTTTCTACCATCTTTGATTCTGTTAATTGGAAAGCTCAAAAACAGCGCAAACACTGACGTTTGAGGAAAATGTTGGAGAAAAGCATTTACGCAAAAGTCAAAAGTTTCCCCCCGCTTTTTTCTGATGCTTTAATGTTTTTATCATCATATCTCATAAACAATTTTGAAGTAAAAACCCACTCTATAGTGCTCAAGGAGGAATGAAATTAACAAAACAAAATGAATCAAAACACAGTTTTAAATTCATTGGTCCAAATAATATCTGACTCTAAGGCCCCGTCCACACGATGCCGGAACTTTTCGAAAACGCAACTTTTTTTTTGCGTTTACGCCTTCCGTCCACACAACAACGCAGATATCCGGGACGAAAACGCAACTTTTTGAAAACGCTGGCCAAAGTGGAATTTTTTGAAAACGCTGGGTCTGCGTTGTCGTGTTGACGGTGTATAATGTTTCTATCCACTTACATATTTTTTCGTCTGTTTCTTTGTTAATGTGTCATAAAGTTTATATATACTGTATATATTTATTTATTCATTCACGTTCCTCGCCAAAGATGCCGACGCCAGTTCTGGGTCATAGCGGGATGCGCTGCCTGCTGGTGGGAGAACTCTGATGGAGGTCCTCCTCCAGGAGGAACGGCGTGAATTTCCACGCGTCCGGGTCCTCTCTCCTGTAGTTCTCAGAATTGTTCTGCTTATACACGTGTTGATCAACGCACTGATGCGGATACGTGTGGACGGAGATCATTTTGAAAACGCTGTCGTGTGGACATGAATCGTTTTCTGTGCCGCATAGAAAACGATTTTCACCCCGCATAGACTATGTGGGGTGAAAAAAGTTGCGTTTTCAAAAAGTTCCGGCACCGTGTGGACGGGGCCTTAGCATTAAAATATTTTATAATGCTTTCAAATTCATAACAAAGAAACAAATTGTGACAAAATTTTGTTATTGTAAAGGTAATTATTTAAGGTTTTGACTTGAGTTACGTGTTTCATTTTCCCAATTTTACAAAAAGTGGTCAAGTAATTACTTTCTTTTCCTTTTACAACAAGAGAGAATCTTGTGGCTGAATTATCCTGAAAGAAAAACTCAGAGGGCCAAAAAAAAAAAAAAGAAAAGAAAAAATGAAGCAAACAAAAAAATGACAAAAAAGGAATTGCTCGGGTACTGACCACCACCAGTGACTTTCTAATGAGGTAGTAGTTGCTATGGTGACAAGGGTTTATGAGGCTCTACCAAAGATGAGGCTTGCCTTGTAAAGTGTGTGTGTGTGTGTGTGTGTGCGTGTGCGTGTGCGTGTGCGTGTGCGTGTGTGTGTGTGTCGGTGTGTGAGACAAGCCAGCCTGCTTTACTTTGTCCTGAGGCAGGCTTGCAGGCTGTCTGATAGAAAAGACCAGGCTGTGATAAGATTTTACCAGCAGTCCTCAGCCCAGAGTCCTGCCCTTCTCTGAGGCCTGGTTGTCATGCTGCAGCGTTCCCTGGCTCTATCACTGTGCCCACCCCAGAGATGACACTCCATGGGTGTCCAATTACATTCTGTCCTCCCCACCGTTGTTTTCCTGACTGAGCAACTGAGAGGACCACAAAGTCATAGCCTCTGTTTCAAGGTGTTGTCCAGTTTTGCCACAGCACTGAGTTAGAAATCGAGAAGGAGACTCTGCCTAATGCTTCTTGATAGCTGTTAATTCAATAAATGACCAGTTTTCTGTGGGTCTGTCCTTGAGAGGAGACAACATGGACTGAAAAATACATGAATAAGCAGATCAGACCAGAGTAACAAAGCAAAATATCAATACCAGTAAGCACGGACATTGAAATTGTGTCCTTTGTTGTCATTGATGGATTATAAACCATGGCATCAGAATTTGTTTAACAAATATTTATGCACATTTGTAGTTCCTGCATATTTTGTAAAGGTTTGTGAAAACTTGGGGAAGAAAGACACAGAGAATAATAATAAAGAGAAAAAGATATTATGTCTCCTAACTGGGATTGGTTGGGTTATTTGTTATTGATAAATCTATAGTCAGCTATAATCTTCATTCGCTTGAATATACCTAAAAAAAGATAACACTTTGATAGACAGTGAGGTCCATAGATCATTTGTAATGATTGATAAATTTTTCTTTGTTATTTTGACACCTTTAGCAATGCAAGCAATGTGAAGTATAGTCCAATTTCGTTTGAGGGAAGACATGCATCTCTACAACTGATATCTCAAAAACATTTACCAAAACAGTCTGTTTAACTTGCATACTCAGATCAATGACCTGAAGTGAAAACACAAGTCTTTAAATTTGTATTTGTATTAAACGCTTTAACCACAAAATGTTACAAACCAACTGTTGTTTTAAGTATTTTAAAAATGTTTTGATTTCTGTGTCCCAGTATGGTTAAGGTGTATTGTTAGGATCAATTTTGTAAAAGCATGTGTTACTACTGTCACTACAGCATGTTCACATCTGCCCCTGCTTTTTGAAATGATAAGGTTGAAAGTGACACAAAGTGGAAAAATTCTATTTTAAAACCAGAATAATTGAACATAGAGATGTTGGGAGCCTCTATGGAGCTGAGGGGAAACACTGCAAGTTACATCCCAAGAGGATTTGACACTAGTTTTCCATTGCAGTCATTTGATCCTCATGTTCACATGAAAGCACGGATCTTTATATTGCAAATCATTAGTGAAAAAGGTACATTCTAGTGCTTAAAACTGTCCACCACACTAAATGCCATTGTTTGAATATTGAATCATACAGAGACCTGTTGTGGGGCCTTATTAGCTTAGTAAAATTGCATTTTCTTTCTACAGCTGCTGTTCTAGAAAAAAAGAATTAGAGCCAAACAAACTTGAACTGAACTCATGTATCTATTTATTTTTATAAATCTTTATATCTGTAATAAATGCCGGGTCTGGTGCGTGTGAAATAAAATACAAAGGGGTCAGATGCACACAGAAACTGATTACTCACAGTGCAGCAGGTGGAAACAACCATTAATTTTTTTTCATGATGTGGGGGTTCTCCTCACCAAATCATCCTAAAAACGTAGGGGGGTGTCAGCCTCTTGATATTTCACTGGCGTCTCCATCTAGCTGTGTGACAGGC
The DNA here is from genome assembly GCF_040054535.1 of Antennarius striatus. NCBI lineage: Eukaryota > Metazoa > Chordata > Actinopteri > Lophiiformes > Antennariidae > Antennarius > Antennarius striatus. Next base: position 16,823,629 of record NC_090785.1, on the reverse strand, counting down.
TTATTAGTCAGGTGCTGCCGCTGGCGCTGTTCTAAGAAGAAGATCAGCATGTCATACAGGGAGGTTCACAAACAAGTCATCTCTGAAATCCTACAGACCAGCATTCATCCATTAGCTAGGTCTATGTTAACATAGCTGCTCTCACTGGCTGATGCATCACACTTCATTTCATTTACAACAGGCGGAGCACACTGCCTCGATAAAAACAGTATAATGAAAGTTTTACCCTGATTTATCCTGTCGGGGTGTCATATTATTTTATATATTACCAAAGAAGTTCTTTAAATATTAAATGTGATTCTTTATAAGCATATATGTGTGCTTCATACATGAGACATCCATTACAGCCATTTCTCGGTGTGCCGTATCCAGCCTCCAATGGAGCATACCACTCTGATGACCTCTTTAACAGAATAATGATATGCACTTTTAACACAGCTTCAGAGCAGGTTTTGGTCTTAACCCATTTAGAATGAGGAAGTTCAGAGACGTCCCTATATAAGACTTAAAGGTTCTAAGATCAAAATTCCTCCAAGCCTTATAGATTTGTGATGGGAATACTGAAATAGGCTCTGAGGCATCTCTTTCCCCTCCACATGGGTCGCGGAGTGATTTCACTGTTACTCTACACAAACAGATCCATCTGACATGACAGACGTTAACCCCTGAGGGCCCACTTAACACACAGCCACATTAATTGAATCTGGCCCTTGTGAATGCACTAGAGAAAGCCGACACCATGAAATCCAGTACAGAAAAAGGCAGATTTGAAGCAAAGTGAATGAATGCCATTGGTTGAACTCTGATGTGTTTTGAAGCTGATGGAGCAGAGGACTGTGATGTGTGTTCTTCAGATCATTAGGTTGAATCAGCTGAGTCCTCTGAAAATGGTTCTTTATGGGACAATTCTCACAGCTAGCTGCTTCCATGCCATTGCCTGTGTTTCTGCTGTCTTTCTTTCCTCTCACAGGCTGATGGCATTCCCTTTGGGATCTCCATGGAGATAAAGTTGACCTCCTGGCATCTCCACTTCGCAGGTGAGAGAGGTGAAGGAAAGCAGATCAGAGAACACAGAGGCAGCTTGTAAGTACACACATACACACAAGTAAAAAAATACTTCAATGGACACACAAGTAGAACACACAACTCTCTGGAAACATGTTTCTTCAATTCACCTCAATGTAACCCTTGTGTTTACACCAACAACATTTTCACTATGTCTCACTCTGGCCGAGGATTAATTCACTGGATAGAGCTGATAATTCAGACCTGGAGAAATCTAGAGCTCCTCCGTTTACAAATGTCAGATAGAGTCATCGTCATCATTTTATTACACAAAGCCGATTATTCCTGCAGCCAAGGCTTGTACAGGGATAAAAGTGGGGATCGGATCAAGAACCCTGACGCAAATTGAATTTCCACCTTCCCATATCCTTAAATATAGATTTATTATCCATTAACTTACAACATCCGTATTTAGTTGCAACATGGGGATTCATTCTGCATTACTTTAGAGAATAGGTAATTCACTGCTTGTTAATGTATGTAGTATAGAAATTATATTAAGAGGAAAAAATGGAATTGAGCAAAAAGATCCCAGAAAAATACTGCTGATCTATACTAATATACTTAAATGATGTAGTAACCTCGTAGTACAGGACTCCAAATGCTGTGTGTGCTTGGGCATGTTTTTACAACCAGAAAGGACAGATGCACAATGCTGATGTTCTAAAGTGTAATCACATTTTGTTGTAAAGACATATATTTTGTATAAGGTGCGTGCGTGTGTGTGTGTGTGTGTGTGTGTGTGTGTGTGTGTGTGTGTGTGTTTATGTGTGTCACAGTGGCTCCAAATATCATAATTCCCATATCTCAATGAGAGTGTGCATGTATTGAGGGTCAGAGTTTGTTTCCGTCCCTGGCTGGTTGCTGTTGGCAGGATTAGCAACGGGACAAGATGTTCAGTAAAAGCCCTCAGTTAGCAACGCCAAACATTGCATAATGCTCCATTTAGCACAGCACAATTTTGAGGATTTAGTCTCAGACCTCCGACCTATCTGTAGGCCCTTTCTGGATGGATGAACCAAAAGTGTGTTTTAGCAGATGGATAATGTTTGTGGTGATTTTCCCTGGCTTAGTGGCCAAAATATGTGTTTTGCTTTGCCTGTGAGCTGTTGTTTCTGTTTATATCACAGATAACAGATGAACCAGTGTCTGCTTGTTGTAGCTTATAAATTTCAATGACAGTTATGTGGAGTAGGCTTAATCAGTATATTAGCTCTACTTAACACAAGGGCTGCTTCACGGCAGTGGCGTGCAATGTGCATGAGTAAGTGTACAACATTTGACTCCTATACCTCTTAGAAAACTCAAACATTTGTCAGTCACCATTAAGCATGAAAAACAGATGTGTGAGGAGTGAGCCAGTGAGAGAGAGAGACTCTTCAGTCTTAATCACCTGACAGTGGAAATAAACGTGTGACTCCTTCCTGTGTCTGCAGTGCTGTGCAAAATGATAGGCAGAGATAAAAACACTAGTTCTGTAATAACTCAAAAGTTTAACCCTGGGCTATCTCTGGACTGTGCAACACAAATGTATATTGGAGGGAAAAGGCAATTTTATGTAACCTGTTTCATGACAGATGGTAAATGGATGATTCTCACATAAAGGGACTTTTTTTTTAATGTGAAAATGTCTTATGCTGTAGAAGTGTGTATTTTCCTAAAGAATACTATTCGTATCATGTTTTTCTTTCATGGAGCATCGTTGTGCCTTGTCGTCTTATCTGTCCTACCATCCCTGTCCTTCAACCTCTCTGTCTTTCTGAGTACAGTTTCTCAGCCTGGCAAATTCTCCTCTATGAACTTTATTCTTTCCTCACTGTCTCTCCTCCACTGCTTTGTTTTTCGCTCAGTTTCTATCCTCTCTCCCTCCCTGAAATGGCTCTAAGTCATCTTCACACAGATCCACTCTCATCTCTTCTCTCTCCATTCCAACCATCTCTTTATTGACTTCTACTTGTCCTCCCATCCATCCTTTCTATCTCTCCAGGCTTTTAGAGTGAATGATACAGATAGATGCTCTCTGCACCGTTTCTCAGAGCTCTCACACACAATCAACAGCTCCCGCACTAAGCACTCACTCTACCTCTCATCTACCTCCCTCATCCTCTCTCACACACACATAAACACACACACATACACACTCTCACACATATACACAGAGGCAAAGAGACACTACTCAGAACTTGCGTAGGTCTCTTTACACCTTGTCCACCTCAAACCACAGACGTGTAGGTAGATGTAATGGGGGCAACAAAATACTTCACTTGTTTTCTGGCACTGCATATAATGGTAGGCCTTTACATCAATTCTGGTAAAAAAAATGGCATGAACTCGTTTATGCTGAAGTATAAATTTCTACCTTGGTAGGGAAGCTAGGTTTATTTGCAAAATTAGAAAATATTGATGAATCTTTGTCATGCTGCGGGAAAAAACAAACATTTTTTAGCCGTCATTAAATTAAGAAAACTAAAATGATTAATAATCTTTTAATAACAGCTTACTTAGAAATTGTCAGTAATTTCTTTGTAATTTTTGTCTTTCAATGAATGTACATATTCCCTTATAGATCCCTACTTAATTATTTTGGCATTTTCTGATAGTCTTACCTTTATTGATGTAGTATGACAATTTTTCACAAGATTATATTTCTTGTCAAATGTCAAATTTAACCTTGGATCTAATAACAGGGCCATAATACACTGTGTAGAACATTTTTGATCCTACTCTATTTTTACCATTAAACATTGTTTTATATAAAACTACTTTTTCAATCTATGCTTTTGGCTATTTTTTTTTCCCAATTACAATCATATGACATTGCGTTCCAGTACGGCTGAGGGCTTCATTACATGCTTTTTCATTAAGATCTTTGCATTTCTGACTATTGCTTGGCAACAGAATATATCATTACAACCAAAATAGTCAGGATGAGCTGGTATTGATGTAGAAGTGTGTTATTAGAAAATAAAGACTGGAAAATGACATGTGTGTGTGTTGTGTGTGTGTGTGTGTGTGTGTGTGTGTGTGTGTGTGTGTGTGTGTGTGTGTGTGTGTGTGTGTGTGTGTGTGTGTGTGTGTGTGTGTGCGTGTGTGCGTGCGTGCGTGAAAAAAGAGGGAAAAAGAAAGTATTTGCTTTGGTTATAACATTTTGCACTTCTCTGCCTATCTACTTCTCTCCTCTTCCCAATGTTCACACACACCGATACAGGACTCCAAACACAATAGTATTTTTTTGTTTTGTTTTGTTTTCCAAAATCAATCAAACTCAAAAGATTAAAGATCAAAGTAACAAAGTATTGTTTTATGTTTCAGGTTTTTAGTTTTTTGCAGAAGTTTTACTCAGTTATTGCTGCAAACCTATAACTGCATGTAACTTCATTGACTGGTCATTTCTTTAGCAAAAACGAAGAGACTTTTCTCCAGAGGAGGTACTGACTGCTGTCCTGCAGTCCTCTAAGAGTACAGAGATGTCCAATGGGACTGGCACAGGCAGTGAGGAGGCATCGTGGAGAGGCTTCATCTGAGTTTGAACAAGATGAATGATCCAGGTCCAGCTCAAGTGAGGCAAGTGAATTCATGAAGGAGGAGGAGGAGAAGGAGTCAGCCTCTGATGTGTGGGAATCTAGAAATGGGCACCTGATCTGGGTTTCCATGCTTAATTTTGACCTCAAGGCCCACACTCCACAGCCAGACTCAGAGAGCCAAACATATCTGATGAGCTCTTCATTACTGGGGAAATTATTCATCTTATCCTTAAGAACATTAATCTGCAGGCAAGACAAACGGCAGCAGAATGGAAAGATGTTGATGAGGTGGAGGTGGAGTTGTGAGTCTTTATCAGGTTGCTAATTCTGGCTGGGGTCTACAGATCCCGGGATGGGGCGACAAAGAACCTCTAGGCTAAGGACCCAGGACGGTCAATACCAATGTCCTGGAATAGGTTCCAGCAGATCCAGATACTCTAGAAAAGTTTTCATCCTTTTTAGGAAGAGGTGTTGCTGTGTGCTGTACGCACCAGTAGCTGCCGTACCTGTGGTAGAGGACAGAGGCCAAGAAACAGAGCAATTAAAATGTGGGTTGATGTGGGTTGTACATGTTAAAAGGGCAAAAAAATAAAAATAAATAGGTGACGCCTGTAATTTCACCTGAGACTGCATCAGAGAGGTAGTGATTAAACTCAGCGATGAGTGCACATTTGTGTCTGTTTCAAAATGTTCCGTGGTTTAGGATTATGGTTCTTTCTTTTGATGCAGTAGCATTTTCTGCCACCGCAGAAAACTGTCACTTTTGCTTTCTCTCTGTCTGTCGTGTTATAGTCTGCAATGGTTTCATTAGGATATGTTTTGTAACAGCATTAAATCAAATGATGAATGTTGTCATTGTCTTTGTATTGATTGTCATGAAGCAAGGCTTAATATCCACACCTAAGTTGCATCTGTCATCATCATCCTCCCTATTTCAGACCGGTCATTCCTCCACTTCTCCGACAGAGAATTCAGTCATGTTTGTTTTATCTGGTCGTCTCTGAGCCGTCTGCTCTTTTTCCCCTGGATTTTTTCATTCAGCTCTGCTGCTTTCAGGTTTTCATTTTACTCTTGTGTTTCAGTCTGAACACTGAAATTGTTGATTTTTTTTTTCCACATCTTGTCTGATTCTGCTTTCAGGGGTCCAAGTATTTGACAGTTGTACACCTAACATTCTGTTCCCCAAATAATTTAACTCTGAAGTAGGTTAAATATCCTGTCAGTGTAAAAAAACAGTTTGTTCTTGGTACCATAAAAACATATTTACTCTCTTTTTGTCTTCATGTACACACATTTCCACAGACTTACACACTCACTGCTTTCCACAGGGAGGTCTTGTCTATACATTATGCTATAATGATCCACAAATTCCTTTTTTCACCTTGTGATAAAACCTTTCATCAGAATTAGATGTAAAGATTATTGTTCCAATGTCATAACCTTTTTTTTCATCTGGTTTTTAAAAAAAAAGATTCTGCTTTTTCTTTTAGCGCAATGAATTATGTCACACCCACACATGAGATTTTTTTCGTCATTCTTTGTGCATATTTTTCTTTCAGTTTAATATTTTTTAACATTATTTCAAACTCTCCATATAACTATCTTTAATTTGTGTCAGCAGGAGCAGCCACAGCTCCAACATAACCCTTTGCCTGTAGCTTTACTTAACTTTAATTACTGCCTTCATCACGGCAACTTGTCCACACAGCCAGTCAAATCCCAACAGCAGTGTTTTTCTGTATATCAAAGCCTTCGTCCAATTGCCACCTCTTTTACAGTAAAACACATAATTTATGATGTCTGGGTCCCATAACAGTTTCATACCAGATAAAACATTTTTTGTCACAGATGCCGTAACAGTTCACGGAGGAATGCTGTAATGAAGCATTGCGAAAAGAAAAATTTTAGTTGTTTTTGCTATGAGATTACTAGGTAAATTAATGTTAGACTATCAGATGCTTACCTACAAGGGAGAAGTGCAGCTTGTAAGAAGATTCGGGGTTCTATTCGTGTCTGTGCGAAGTGTATTTGTCATCCCTGTGTCGTGTTGTCTCCGGGTTCTCTGACTTTCTCCCACTTCCTAAAACATGCATTTATGATCACTCCAAATTGACCGTAGGTGTGAGTGGGAGCGTGAGTGGTTGTTTGTGTGGCGCCACGGTGCATTGGCGACTCCGGCATGTAACCCGCCTCACGTTAATAGCCATCTAGGTGAGACTCCAACAACAATCGTGACCAAACGCGGCTTTAGACAAGACAATTTTGGTTGTCTCGTCAACAACAAAAATATTCCAAAAAAGACTAGGAAAAATATACAGTGTGCAATTTTATTTTTATTATTGACTGGACGGCACTTTTTATATTCTAATTGGTAAACTAGAGTGCAAACAACGAGGGTAAACCAGCAATTAGGCAGTGCAGTTTTCCCCTGATGTCATTGGACCTAAAGACAGATGAGAGTTTGACCTTAATTGTGTGTGTCCTAGACAATTAATGTATACCCCAACAAACTTAATCACATTAGGATTAGTTTAACAGTTGTCCAATAAAACTGCATTTAAATAATCTGTAAATAATTCATGTGTAATTCACACAAACATTCTGAAAGCCATATCTGGAAGTGTTAAAAAATATAAATAAATAAAAAAACAGAAAAATGAATTTACTCATGGATATTCAGACTAGTTAGGCTTCTTTCTCGCCACATGCCTTACTAGAAAATTTCATCAAAATCCTTATGATTGACTTTTTTAACCAAAATGACAAAAGTAACAACTACAAAAAGGCAGTAGTGCCAGAGTCATCTGAAAATGAGATATCTCATGGCCTTCACAAATAAATATACATAATTAAAAAGCACATCATCCATTCCCTCGGTGGCCAATGGAAGGGTATCCTGAAAAATATTTAGCATTTTTTCCTTTACATGATGATGAAAATGATTTTACATGCTTCACCTGCATAAAATGAAAACAACAGGATTATTTACCAGGGTTGAAGGTCACATTAAAAGTGAATTGTACATTGGTGTTCTGATGTAATAACAATAATGTGCACTCTGCTTCTATGGTGTGCCAAATTATGTATGTGGTATTGTTTTCATTAATACTATGGCTGCCAATTTCAAAATTAATATTCAGTTTTGTTCAAATTCTAATGAAGAAAATCAATGAATGAACATAACTGTGCAGAGAAACTCAATCCAATATTGACCACACAATATTGACTGTACATTAAAGAAAATTCACACTAAAGCATCACATTTAAATTAGATTTGGTGTTGCTGTTGTTGTTGTTTTTTTTAATTGTCAAGTGTACCATATACAGTATGCATGACATACAGCACAAAAGAAATTGCAGTCCTCTCTGACCCACGGTAAACAGGCAGTACAAAAGTACAACACAGACAGTACAACACAGGCAGTACAACAGGCAGTACGACACAGGCAGGACAACAGGCAGTACGACACAGGCAGGACAACACAGGCAGGACAACACGGGCAGTACAACAAGCAGTACAACACAGACAATACAGCAGACAGTACAGCACGAAGTATGAGACGAAACACAAGGGATGGTAAACATCTCTATACACTCGAATCCCACAGGATTCGAGTGTATAGAGTGTATTTCAGCAGGCTGAAAAGGTTGTGAGAGGGGTGGGTGGGATCACCTGCAATGCTGATGGCTTTGCGGGTGCGGCGGGTGTTATAAATGTCTGGGGGGGAAGGGAGAGAGATACCAGTGATCTTTTCAGCTGCTCTCACGATGCACTGCAGGGTCTTACGGCAGGAAACGGTGCAGGTGCCATACCATACAGTGGTATGGCGCCATCCTGGTCAGGATGCTCTCTATGGTGCCTCTGTAGAAGGTGAGCATGATGGGGGGTGGGGCTCTTGCTCTCCTCAGTTTGCAGAGGAAGTGGAGGCGCTGTTGGGCTTTTTTGGCCAGTGATGCAGTGTTGCGGCCCCAGGACAGGTCCTCAGAGATGTGCACACCCAGGAACTTGGTGCTGCTGACCCTTTCCACTGCAGCACCATTGATGGTTAGTGGAGCATGCTGGGTGTGTGCTCTCCTGAAGTCCACAACAATCTCCTTCATCTTCTCCACATTCAGATGGAGATTGTTGTCCTTGCACCACATAGCCAGGAGGTCCACTTCATTTCTGTAGGCTGTCTCATCGTTGTTGCTGATGAGACCCACCACAGTCGTGTCGTCTGCAAACTTTATGAAGAGGTTGGAGCTGGAAGTTGGTGTGCAGTCGTGGGTCAACAGAGTGAAGAGGAGGGGGCTCAGAACACATCCTTGGGGGGCTCCCGTGTTCAGCGTGATGGTGCTGGAGGTGTTGTTACCAACTCAAACTGCCTGTGGTCTCCCTGTCAGGAAGTCCAGCAGCAAGTTGCATATGGAGGTCTTGAGTCCAAGCTGGTCCAGTTTATGGATGACCTGCTGGGGGATGATTGTGTTGAATGGTGAGCTGACGTTGATGAACAGCATTCTGGCGTATGAGTCTTTGGTCTCCAGGTAGGTGAGGGTTGCATGTAGGGCAGTGGAGATGGCGTCATCGGTCGAGCGGTTGGACTGGTAAGCAAACTGAAAAAGGTCCAGGGTTGAAGGGAGGGCAGACCTCATGTGGTGCATGACTAGCCGCTCGAAGCACTTCATGTGGAAGTGCTTCAACACTTCAACACTTTGAACATCTAAGGTCGTGTGCACTTTCAAACATGAGAGATCCAACGAGATATTTCACAATTTTTTCAAGAATTAGAAAACAGATGATTGAAAATTGGTTGATTTTTCTTTGTACATAACAAAATACACAAAGCAACTGATACATACAAGAAGCTAAAAGAAGTAGAAAGAGATAGTTTGAGAAATATTTGTCCCACTGATACAAGTTTTTAATTGGGGTAGCTGCTGTCTTAATCTTTTTCTTTGGGTGGTGGTTTTCTGATAAATGTGCAAAAGTTCTTATCAGTTGAATCTTAAAGCAAAGTATTCGTAAAGATATTGAAAATTATCTTTAAAATTTCTACTTTTCTCAATTTTCACCCCCTGGTGTGGTCATAACAATAGCCTTTTTATAATCTAGCAATAATGATGCTTTCTGTGACTACCATGTCTACCTCTAACATACTAGTTGAAAAGGTTACAAACAAAGCAGCTTCATGTGGAATTATTCATATTTTTGTAGAAGGATGTACCACCTCTGTTCTAATTAGCAAGTACCTGTCCTTTTCTCACTTTATTCCTCCACCATCTTTCCTCACCCCATGCCATATGTACTATGTATTCTGTAATTCTACTCCTTTTTCCTTTAGTTTTTTCTTCCTTTCCCTGCATTTGCGCAACCTGTGTGCCCAAATTCTGCCCTGGGGTATAATAAATAAAAAATCTGAAACAAGGAAAAAAACCAGTTCTTCACTATTGTCTCGTGACTACACTACACCTTCTTTTTTCAATTCTACACTGTGACAAAGGAAATAAAGAAAAAACTGACCTGGTTGAGCTGGCATGGTTCCTGACCCGTCTTCACCAGAGCCCTAAATTTCTGTTTATCATTCATTACTCATGTTTGTTTCCCCTGCAGAACAAGAGTGAATGATATGAATGATAAACCCTGCCATTGTCTTCTCTCGCTCATCTTAATTTTCCTTTCTTTCCTTGTTTTTGCATTTGTCAGTGGTGTTCTCATATATACCCACCTTCCTTACCTCACCACCTCTGTCACTACATTCCCCTGCCCATGTCTCCTGCAGGATAGAGGAGTTTTAATTAGGTGAACACATCATAGCTCTAGGGAAACCAGAGATGGCACGCTGACACATGGCCGCTACTTTGACACTCTGACCCAGCTGAGGAGTGTGGCGATCATGGAGGACAGACTCATCTCAACCATTGTCTTGTGGCCCAAGCATTGTGGCCTCGGCATGGTCCCCTGATCTCACCATCTTGTTTGTGTCAGTTTTACTGTAGAGCCTCTTGTAATGGTTGTCTAATAGTGCTCTCCAGTCCTGCCTGTGGATGATAATGAGGACGGCTGCCAAACCGACACAATCTGCTCTGCTCTGCACAGTGCATGTGTGTGCATGCCGTGTCTTTTCCACTTCCATGGAAGAGGGGGCAATCCTTCTCAGCACCCCTCCTTCCCTTCTTTTGCTCTCACTTCCTATCTGACACAAACACAGACCCAGACTAATTCCATCAGTCACCCGAAGATTTTATTACATAAGACGAAGTCAAAGATTCTGTGAGTTTTGCCTTGGGGTAAGTCTGTTTGCTCTACCTTAGATACCCTGGTGATTGTCAAAGGGGGAACAATTACATTGTAACCTGCAGCGCTGAGGAAGAGTACTTATATTTCCACTTTCATCTTTTCCTCTGTCTTTCCTTACTCTCCTACTGTCTCTATCTGTCTTAATTAGCATCACAGTGAGACTGTATTTATCATTCTTAGAGAGGATCACTGGTTTGCTTGAGGGCTGGTGTGATGAAGTTAAATACTCAAAAATGCATTCACATCAAATATCATGCACCAATCCTGTCCTGTGACTACTGTCTGCATATGTAATAAAACCTAAGGGTATCTAATGAGTACACCTCTCTGGAGCTTGCTCCTAGTAAGACACAACTCTCACAATGTCCTTATCCAGGGAAATGGCCCTTTCAAGCAGCACTGAAAACTTTAGCTGCCTTCCAATCATCTGGTCAGAAAGAAATGGGAAAAGTCAAAATAAAGATGAAGTATGCAAGATCAAACGATGTAGAAGCTGCACTTCCAGGTATCTGCATTCTGCTCACGTAAGGGTTATTGACAGAGGCCTTCATGCACAAACCAACTTGCTGGCTCAATTATGAAACCCAAACATCAAAACTGTTGATTTCTTTCTTCAACAGCTGACTAAAATGACACAAACTAATCTTCTGTTTCTGATTGAATTAAGAGCAGACTGCTGATTTCCATTTAAAAATAGTTTATCATTATTTTCAGCTATTTCCCATTTATATACATATACAGTATATATATATATATATATATATATATATATATATATATATATATATATATATATATATATATATATATATATATAATGTCCAGTATGTACACACACACGCACACACACACACACACACACACACACACACACACACACACACACACACACACACACACTCCTATCTATCTATCTATCTATCTATCTATCTATCTATCTATCTATCTATCTATCCATCCATCCATCCATCCATCCATCCATCCATCCATCCATCCATCCATCCATCCATCCATCCATCCATCCATCCATCCATCCATCCATCCATCCATCCATCTATCTATCTATCTATCTATCTATCTATCTATCTATCTATCTATCTATCTATCTATCTATCTATCTATCTATCTATTTGTTATAGATATGTATTTGTTTTGGTGACCGATTTCTATATATGAAGGCAAAAGAATAAAATTAAACCACAATATGAATTTCAAGTACATAATTTATATTCTTGAGCACATGTGACACTGACATCCACGGAGCGAAAGCAAAGCTCTTTATCCACTTCATACTATGTAAATTCTCCCCTCTGCTTCATCATCCTTTAATTGAGGCTGTTAATTTCTTCTTTAATGGCTTCTCCTGGACAGAGTACTGGAAATATGTGAGACAGAGGCCAAGGATGGCTCATGTCACACTACTTGGATGACACAGAACTGGACAGGGACACAGAACCTCACTGATCTGTCAGCTGAATGGTGAGCATCACCAAACGGGCTTATGGGTCAATTCACTGGCAGCAAACAGAATGTATGCATTAACTAAACCAAATTATGATTTCCTCCATAGTCTACTGGGTACTTAACATTAATTAGTCTGAAGATAATGTTTTTAAACATCCCACTGAAATGGGATCATTATTAGAGGTGCAGTGTATTGAAGAAATAAATTGATGTGAATTGGGCTCACACTTTCCATCCTGACCTTTCAAAGGTAGGTAGCCCCATGAAAAACACTGAAACCTTCTCAGAACACCCAAAGCAATGCACTTTCAGGTGTTTTAAGTGTTTTCTTTTTCTTTTCTTTTTTTTTTTTCAGATTTGTTTGCGTTACAATGTCTGTTCTTGCAGAGTTTCAATCTTCATTCATTTTACTTCTACTGACCTAATCGATCATATTGTCTAGGTCAAGGCTTAAAAGCCAGTGCCAATTTTTTTCAAAAAAATGTCAAACTGCTACAAGTCTTCTGAAAGGGTTTCTACTTTAGGGAGACTATGTATGAAATGTAACCTTTCCCCCTCTGTCACTATAAAAGCCATTTTTGTGTTGATATCATTGCACAGCTGGAGGAAGGGGGAAGAACAGTCCTGTAACTTAATATCAAAATTTTCTGTTGTCAATGACAATTTATCAATTACCTGTTAGTTGACATTACAGTCCAAGCCATTTCACAAATAAAACCAAACAAACAAAGCACAGAACAAAAACAGGAAAAGGTAATTATATTTATTCATAGTGCAGAGATTAATATAAATGTAAGTGTTGAAATTCTTCCTCCAACACATGATCTAATCTATGCGGAACAGCATGTGTTTGACCTACCAACTGGTCTGTTTAAGAATTGCAAATCAATCAATCAATCAATAAATAAATAAATAAATAGGCAGCACATATGTTGTATGTTCTCCTTATGTCTGTTCGGGTTCTCTCCAGGGTTCTCCGACTTCCTCCGACCTTCAAAAACATGCACTTGGGTGAATTGATCAGTTCCAAATTGTCCGTAGGTGTGAGTGTGTGGATGAATTGTTCTTTGTCTTTCGTGTGGCTCCGCGGTGCACCCGCAACACACCCGGAGTGTCACTCGGTCGTTGCCGTAAGTCAGCTGGGATAGGGTCCAGCAACCCCAGTCAACTGTAAGAAGTCGAAGAAGCGGATAAGAAGGTGAATGAAAATAAATAAAACAAAAGAAGGACATAAATACAGTATGTGATTTGCTGGGATCACAAAGTGGTAACGATGAGGAAGCCTCCATGTCTGTGTGCTGCATGCATCAGTTTACATTCGATCATAGAAAACAAGCAGAAACATATCACAATGCTTTGCCATTAATCTCAAATCTAAATCAATTTTTTTCTTTTTATTCACATACAAACCCAGGTAACAGTAGGTTCACACTAACTGCCCAATTACCCATTCAACATTGGGCACTCACTCACAGATATAAACGAGCCGTCAGAAAGCCACAAGAAAACTAATTGGATTGAGAAAAAAATGAACAAGCATTTTGTCATTTGGTCAATACTAACAGCATGGATTGGGAGTTTTACATAAAATCTACTTAGACTTTGACAATAGGCAATTGACTTGGCCCTTGGGGGATAAATATGATCTCTGTTTATTTTGCCTTTCCTTTGGTTTCATTTTAAGTAAACACATTTTCAAGTGCAGGTGTAAAAAACTGAATCAAATGAAAAGAGGTCTCATAAAGGCTGCTTGAATGAAATGGTTGAAAAGATCTGATCAGTATGGTCAATCAAACACCCCCCCCCCCACACACACACACAGAGTTAAGATAATTCAAAACAAAGTCAAACAACTGTTAAAGGCTAAAATCAACAGACAGGTGTAATATGTATACATTTAAAATCTAACATAAACATATGCAAACACAGCTTTTGGATGAGCCAGAAAGTAGTCAAGAGCCATAATCTGCTGATTAAATTCAGATTTTCAGCATCTTTCTCAAACTTCTAAGTGTTTTCATTGTATTTCAAAAGGGTCAGAGCTCACACTGCAGCTTCACTGCACTATCTGTTCTTTGTTGCATCTCAGTTGAGTCATGCAGTCATTATTTTATTTGGCCAGAAATGCACAGCAGAATTTAGGTCTAGGATTAAGTCTTCATTCTCTGCAAAGGTTCAAATTAAACAACAGCATGACTGTTTATTAGTTTAAGAGATTTTGAAGTTAGTGTCTAAATCCTTTTAGCTAACATTTGGTCTCAAACACTCAAAGAACATTTTAGTCATTAGTGGCTATATGCAATCATTTATTTCTCCATTGCATTTACTTATTTTTGATGCTAAACTGTAGGAAACACGGGAGATAGAATTTGTAATGCTATGCAGGTGATAAAGAGAGAATTTGTCAAAGCATTTTCACTGAAAATGCCCATCTGGAATCTATTATCATGGTGAAAGAGAGAGGGTGAATTAATTATTAATATAGTTGTAATCTAATAACCCCAACAAATACCCTCAAAGATAGTGAAATAGTCAATACAGGTTAATTGGTTCATTTATATTATATTTATATTATTATATTAGATTATCATTACCTTTTTCCTGTCACATTTCACATGCTCTAGTTTTTAGTTGAGCTATTACATTAAAAAAAAACAATTTGCAATATCTAAGCAGTGTGACATTAGCAGCAGTATGTGTACAATTTACAAACAGTAGCTTTGACTTGGAAATAATACTGTTTGCCTACAGATGAAAATAATTTCAATGCTGAAGCTGATGCTAGAATGACCAAATATAGCGATATAGTGTAGTAATATAAAATTGATCAGAAATTTTACCTGTCTAACTAAATGGATTCAGTATCTGTCATTTGAGTCCTTCATCTGATGCTTGTGACAGTCTGCTGTGGTTTGTGTTAAATTATGATATTATTTAAAGAAAATGGTGATGTTATATTACTCTTATTATAAGAAAATTAATGTTTTAATGTTCATCTTTGTTTATACGTGGTTGTGGTAAAAATGGGAGTTATTAGCAATACCGTTATTTGGATATTTTATGATCTTCTGTGCCTGTTTAGAGGAAGTTCCAGGTTCGATACTGTCAAACAGCATTTGCACATGTGGGAGCATCACGAAGAGGGTGGTCTAGATTTGCTATTAAAAGGTGCTGCATTGTTGTGACTTAGATTATGTTTTCATATTACGACTCATTATTATTATTACTTATTATTATTAGAAGTAGTAGCAGTATAAGCCGGGGTAGTAGTATGATATTTAGTATTAATATTAATATTATTACATTTGTTATGATAAATAAAAATTACAACTTATTGTTTTTTTATCAGAAGAAAGAGACTTAATCAGAGACATTTCATTCCTGTGGAGACATATTCAGATTACCCACCAAGTGGGACTCCAATATTGTCTGGGACCTCAAGCTAAATAATATGCATACAATATATTACCTGTGCATTGAATATAATATAGACATAGACAGAAATGTAATCCACACCTGCTGCGTGCATGCACACAGACTCAGACACGGAGACACACACACATACACACACACATACACACACAGTAGCAGGTGCTCTCTGTTGGGTGTGGATGAAGACAGATGAGCAGTGATCATTCTCATTAGAGCAGTGATGAGCTCCTGCAAAGACATACACCTGGACCTGTGCACACCTGGGGAGACAAAAAGAAAGTGTGTGTGTGTGTGTGTGTGTGTGTGTGTGTGTGTGTGTGTGTGTGTGTGCGCGCGTGTGTGTGTGTGTGTATGTGAGTGTGTGCGCGCGTGTGTGCGCGTGCGCGTGCGTATGCCTGCGTGCGTGCGTGTGTGAGAGTGTGTGTGTGTGTGTGTGTGTGTGTGCGTGTGCGTGTGTGTGGGTGTGTGCGCGTGCCTAAAAAAAGTGTAAAATGAAGATAAGAAAAGCAAACAGAAAAATGAAAGTGATCTATCTATCCATCCATGTATCTATCTCTCTATTATCTGTGTGTCTGTCTATCTACAAAACAATAGACGAAAAATAAGTACATTAACTACTACATTTTGACAGAAACTGTAACATAATAAACACTGTATACTGTCAGTATGTTTGGGCTAAATGATGAGCATAAAAATATTAAAATAAACCAGAAAAAATCTAATGAAGTTAATCTTCATAACTATTATTAATTCTTAAACACTCAGATAAATTTAAGACAAACATGCTTTCCTTCTGTCAGTATTAGAGTGACATCCACCAAGCACAATGGTCACCAGCTATATTCCATCACAAGCTACATTATTTTTCAATGGTTGTTAGGGTACATGATTGAGAAGAGCGGGCGGGACAAAGTCATATAGGCAAACCTAAATTGTATTTTGATTGACGGATGCCGTCATCCAATTCCATTAGCTTTGTTCCTACACATCTTGGTGGTTGTTAATTCAATCTCAGCTGTGATGGAATGTAATTTGGTTAAAAAGGCCCTTATTAATATCTCCAGTATCATTTTCCAACAGTGATTGGTGGAGGGACTTTCATTACAGAACGAAATTATGGAGACAAGGTGGCATATAAATGGAGAGACATGGACAGGACTGGATGGAGATATTTGAGAGTATGGATACAGTATCTGACATCGTTAGATTCAGCAGATATAAATTCCACAACCTACAATTTTCATGTAGTTGGATATTTCCACTTTAGGGAATTTGACACGTTACTGAATATTGTACATTTTACTTTTGAAATTATCACATCACATGAAACACAGCTAAGCTGTATAAGTATACAATATCAACACTTCTCAATCTTTTTGGTTTGTAAATTTATGTCTTCCTGGTTCGCTTCATCATTATGAGATTTATTTTCTCTAGATTTCTTTCAAAAAACAGGCAAACATTGGTAAATGAATCTTATATTTAATTTAAAATGAAAGAGGACAAGCAATTATAATTGAAAAATCAAGAAAAAAACTAATTTGTTTTGGTTATTGTTTAACTTTTATTTCAAGTGTGATTATATATGATTTATTGCACTGCAACTATTTTGACTGGTTTCTCTCAAGTTATCTAACCTCAATGGGACAAACCTGGTGAAACAAAATAAAATACTGTGACTGTAAATGAAAGTTAAATGTAACTGTACAGCAACCACAGTGAAAAACAGCTAAAGATGTTCTACCTCTACTGTAATAATTGTTGTGAGCCTCTTTTTTTTGTATAATTTCACTTTTCATTCTGGCATTAGCGTATTTTGCTCCTGAAGCTGAATATTCTGAATTTGCTTGTGTTTGCAGGGATTTTATTTGTTACATGGAATTTTTACATCCCTGCATTGGTATTTTTACATAAGCAAAGTATCTGAATGCATTTTCTCCCACTGATATTATATGCAGACCTATCAAAACAAAGCCGTCACAGACACCAACTCCATTATATTAAGACACAGTCTATGCACTAGAGGATGTCTGACAACCATTTAGCTGTCAGCAAACATACTGTAATATGCAGTATAACAACAGAACATTATCCAAAAGGCTAAGGGTTCCCAAGAGAGAACACTATTCTTCCTTTTTATCCCTCTATAGGCCAGTGTTGTTATTACCTTCATGTCTGGATGCTCTCTTTTCGTTGTCTCTACATCTGAGCTGATTAGCACTGACAGAATGGAAACAGCCATTTTAAGTCTGACATGTCACACATCTGAAGATTATGTGTGCATTTTTAAGGTTATTGTCTTATATTTGTGGCAAATACAGTACCTGAAAATATATCATGGCTATCCTTTGTGTCAGTGTGTTGGTGTGTGTTTTTATACAGTGCAGTATTCTAACAAAACTGCTGCTGGTATATTATTTAGTAGTTGTGCTGCTGGTACACCCTGCCTCTTTACAAGTCTTTGCATTATCAAAAAAAATGTGTCTCCTGTGCTGACTTCAGGTCGCCCTGTAGATAGAAGAATGAATTTGTAATAGGTAATCATTAATTTTTGGCTGATTATATTTCAAACAGTCTACTCGTTTCTTTTACAGCTCTTGGACAGACATTTCTAGTCGCATCAACACTCTACATAGAGTATATGCCTCATTGTCTCCTCTCAAACTTCCAGCTACATCCTAACATTTCTTCTATGCTCGGCTCCCTGAATCAACCTTCGCCTGCTTCCTACTTGCATCTTCATGCCCTAACCATACTTGACTCCCTACTTTTCTTCTTCATCCCTCCCCTAGCTTATGCTCTTCTTCACTGTTCCAGGCCACCCCTCATCTCCAGTCCCATTCAGCCTTTCAGGATAAAGAGAATACAGAGGATCAGTTCTACTCAGTGACCTTTGGAGGTGGCCTTCAATCTAAAGGTATGGCAGGGGAGGCAGAGCTTAAAGAGATTTACTCGGGTTGCCTACAGAAGAGAAAAGAGATTTCTCCCCCTGTCAAATCTCAAGAGGAGCGAGGGAGAGGAGGAGAGTAGAAGAGAGGAGAGGAAAGGAGAGAAATTAAAGCATCTTCATGGATAGAGATTGCTGAGCACTTGGACATATGAGCACAGATAAGATGAAAAGAACAGTGAGCAAAGATGAGCCTGCTGCTCACAGTGAGGTAGCAGTCATTTTTAGCACATCTGGAAGCTGTGACCACTGAGGGGAGTGGACAGATGCACAGAAAAAATATAGAATTATAGAGATACATGGGGAGGGAAGATACGGATAAATAAATATCATTTAAAGACCAATGCAAAGGGTGCTGGAGAAAGGACAAACAGCAGGTAACAGCAGAAGAGACAAATACTTTCTATGGACTGCATGGAAAGTGGGAATGTTTAGTAGGAATTGCACCAAAGATGCATTGCTGTCATTAGGACAATTGAAGGTGAAACGCTGAAGATACACAGTTGTGAATGTGTCTATGAGTGTGCACAAAACTGTCCCATAAGTGGTCCCCTTGCAGGTGGCTTTTAATTTTGGACTAATTTGCATATATCCAATCAGGTAGAGTAATTGGGAGCGTGTGAGATAGCATTGGGAGACTGCACACACACAGACACACAGAGGGTGTTAGTCTGCCCCGGGATGCAACAAAAATTCATTGCAGATGGGCTGATGACACTGATTATTGTGACACTGAGTGATGGCTCTAATCAGCAAAATAATCTTCCTAATCAATTGACGTGAACCCACCTCTCCACGTCCATGGCTTCAATAAAACTCCTTGTCGGCACATGAAAGGCGTCAGTATTGGACCTGAGCATGAACAGCCTGAATCACAATTATTGACCTTGACAAGTAAAACAAAGCACGGTAGCAATAACTACACATGCAGAAACAAATTGTCACAGTAAAGGCAGATTAATAAACAATGTCTGTGATGTGATTTAGCATTTGGGTGACACTTGATTTTTTAATATTTAATGTCTAACTGTTGCAAAATATGTGGACTGAACAAATATCAAAATTCAGTGAGTTTTATTTACAACCATCCACCCCCACCCCACCCAAAAAAATAAAACAATAAAAATGGATGGATCTGACGTTAACATTAAATTAAATTAAATTAAATTTAAATTTTCATTATTTTGAAAAAAAATTTATTATAGCTATGCAATTAAAAAAACGTTCACCTCATCTTCATGAAGTGAAATGTTAACAAAAATGACATTTACAGTAAGACGTGAAATTAATTAGCACCTTCAGTTCATTCTGAAAACACCCCAGTGTGTCAAAGCTCCAACTTTTCAAACTAAAGATGTAAAGGATCAGCTGAGGGTTCAGTCTTATCTCTTCTTAGAAAACCTAAATTCTATTTCTGGTTCTTGTAATTTCTATATTACAAGATCTTATCTGGCTGCATCACATCCATACATTTCACTTGATGTTGATACTAACTGATGAATTACTGGGAATTGCTTATTTATTGATTTCTGATAACATAATGAAAAGTTGTTCGTAATGGAAAGGCTATCACTGCCTCCCCCACTACCCCCCCACTGCCTCTTTGTGACTGTCTGTGAGAATTAATGGATAAGTGCACATTTGTACAATCATCTGATAAACAAGATAAGAAAATAAGTTCTAGAAGGAAGTCCATTTACCCTTTGCTGTGCAAGTGGTTTTTAGTTATGCTTTCTTGTTAAAGAATGTCAAAGAACTCAAGCCATGTTCCTTTCCCTTAAAAAGCAAAAGCTGTAGAAGTTTAGAATTGTATTAAAACATTAATTTCAAGGATGCATGCTAGAAAAACAAATGAACTGTTAGATTCTAAAATATAACTGAATGGGAACAACTCCTTGGTGTATCTGATGATGAATTGGACTTGGAAGGATTTTAAATACCGGTAAATATTGTTAATTTTATTTCGGTATTGTGTTCATAGTTTACGTTGTCAATAAATGATTTTTATCATGGACGCACGTGTTTAACAATGTTTGTCACTTACAATGCTTTGTCTGAGCCGAGAAAAAGTGAAACAAAATTGTATACCGATTTTTAATCGAAAATTAGGGGTGCGCATTATACACGTGTGTATAGTCGAATAAATACGGTATATGTGAATGCATTTATATTCACTCAAAAGACATGACTAATTTACAGAAAGAGCTAAGGTGTATCAGTGAGACTTTCAGGAATATTTACATAAATCAGAAAGCTGCATCTTTTTGTTCTAGTACTATAGTTCAGCTGTGTTGCTTTCTCTGGGGGCATGATGAAAAATGCATATGGTTGGAATGACAGCTAATTTTGGGAAGAGTGACAGAGTTAGTGGATTGTAACACTCCAGAGAAGCCTAATCAAAAGGAGAAGGGTCGGCTTGAGAAGAGAGAAACACTGAGAAAACCTATAATTACCAACAGCCAAGCAAATGGGCCATCTAGGCACACAACCACTTAATTGGTAGTTAGGTTTTTCAGTGGAAAGGCACAAAAGAACCAGAGATAATTTCTTAATGGGGGCCTATTAAGTCTGAGGATCTGGCATTTAGGGCTCACATGGAGGCAAACACAAATAGATGCGGCACACACTAAAAACTCACACTGACAAACTCACACAAAACCTTGAAACTCAAGAAGACTCTGGCTATCCACTCAGATATTTCTTAATGGAAAACAAGAAAACTGGTAACTGCAGAAGAGGATCTCTGCTTTTATAAACTTTAGGTTACATTGTACTTTTTCATTTTTTGAATAGATATTAATTTTATACTTTATGTGTTATATGTGAAAAAAGCACCAGTGTGTATTATTTTTTCAATTTTCTCATATTGATACCTGATTCGGAGCAACCTTGAGTTGCAGACATTGTTGTTACACTCACAAGATAAACTCCCAAACTGTATGTTTAGAGGATATGTCTAGTATTTTATAAAGAAATGTATACATACTTTCCATGCTTAAATGTACAACATCTACAAATCCCAGAGCTTGTCAGACAGCCATGTCTCTGTGTGATCAGGCCATAGGTGGTAACCAAATCCTAATTGGTGCTGCAAGATGTAACAGGCCTATGACCACAAAGGGGAAATGATCACATGTCAGATGACAGGCTAACTGACATGTATAACTTGCCCCTCAAGATGGACAAGTCAACCCTGGACACGACACCCACTGTTGAGAAGCTCACAAACCAAATACCACAAGGGAAGCAGAACGCCACCACTTTTCATTAGAACTGTATCCATTTGGAGCTGACCAGACAGTTAAAACGTGGATCCTTTTCAGATCTGCTCCTTTTACAATACTGAGAAGGTCGCAGTTCCATTGGCAATGCATGCTGGCATGCATATGTGCCCCCACTTTTCAATGTGGATATTGGTCCCCTATAACTCAATGAGACAACCCCGTTCTACCAGTGGTCTACATAGATAATGTATAATGTTCTACCACACAAGGAGATAATTATTGACCCTGCAGTATGCCTTCTGTAGTTTGTAAGAACAGTCCAAATAGGGCAAATTGGGCATCCAATCTACCTGTCATTACCCAAATCATTTGATTTGCTGCCTCTGGACTTTGCTTTATAGTACTTTGCATGTTTTTGTGTTTATGTTGTTTTTTTACAGTATTTTCTGCACTATAAGGCTTCACTGGATTACAAGGTGCACCTTTAATGAATTGTTTATTTTATATTTTATATATAAGGCGCACCAGATTATAAGGCGCATTTAATAAAAAAATATTAAAATAGATTTTAAAAACTTGTGGCAGTAGTTGTGCTATCTGTCCACTAGCTAGAGCATTCATGACTGTGAGTACCTTTAGGCCCCGTCCACATGATGCCGGAACTTTTCGAAAATGCAACGTTTTTGTTGCGTATACACTTTCCGTCCACACGACAACACAGATATCCGGAACGAAAATGCAACTTTTTGAAAACGCTGGCCGAGGTGGATTTTTAAAAAAACGCTGGGTCTGCGTTGTCGTGTGGACGGTGTATCCGCAACTTTTTAAAAACGCTGACATCTTGCCTGAGACGAAAACCTCTGTGATGTCATATTTATGGGCCCGTGTGTTGTGACAACAAAACACGGAGGATTCCTATTGGATAAAATTTGACTCAATACTGCCACCACATGGTTTGGCATGCTTATAGCCGTCTTCGAAAACGCACTGGTGCGTTCACGTGTGAACGGAGATTTTTGGAAAACGCTGTCATGTGGACGCAAATCGTTTTCGATGCGTTTTGAAAAAGCTGCATTTTCAAAAAAATCCATCATCGTGTGGACAGGGCCTCAGCCAGCTGTGAACGGCTATTGTAATGTCAATGAGGCCATTCTGAGCCTCATCAAGGAAACCTGATCACTTTGCCATCTTAGAAAGAAGTCAACACACATATTAAAAAACCTGACATTAAAACTGGTTAAATTCATTACGAGTGGACCACTCAGTGCGAACAGGGCAGACTTTTTCCTGATCTGAAGTTTGAAGCAGATATATAAGCTCCGACGTTTGTCTTTGTTTATTAATTAAATATTGTTCGATCGACCGGTAGTCCAGTGGGAGGTGAGGTGCAGCTATTTGCTGCCTAAACAATTTTTTAACCAGTTTTTAATGTCAAGCTGCTAATTTACTGGCAAATGCGACGCTGTTTTACTCATAGAACTGACTTTCACATAGGAGTCTTACCCATGTGAATCTCACAGCACGTTGCTGCCAGACAGAACCCCCCCCAATGTGTTGTTTCAGGTATCAACTACATTTGCAAATCAATTGCAGCAGTCCAGACACCTTTGTCTAGCAGTGACTCAGCTCTTGAAATTTCAGAAAAGGCTGGAAGTTCAGCTTTGAGGGTCTTTCATTCACCTTTATGGCAGTTTCGCCGTGTGTTTCTGCAGACTAATAGAATGGACCGTCACTAAGACCAATTAAGATTAAAGTGGGTTATTTCCGGCGCCACGGTAGTTGGGAAATACTGAGATCAGTCAGTCAATTAACCTTTATTAATAGAATTGTTGAAAATTCCCTATGTTTTGCTACGTTATCGTAGCCGGTCACCGGTGTTCGAAGCAGCAGGCTACTCTGCCATCAAACAGCAGGTCAGTGAGACTGGGCACTTCGGCGACGCCCCCTTGACTACCGTTGTTAGAGGGCATAGTACAGCCCGAATACTGTCTGAGGGTGCCCCTGGTGGCATAGTGCAGCATGACTGCCGGCCAGACTGCCGGCTTTTTTTCAGCGATCTTGTTTTCATTTATTCATTCATTTTCATGTACCGCCGCTGTATCCGCCGTAGCAGGTCACAGGGAGCTGGAGCCTATCCCAGCAGGCATAGGGCGTGAGGCGGGGGACACTCTGGGCACGACGCCAGTGCACCGCGGAGCCACATACAAAGACATACAAACACGCACACAGACACTCACTCTTACGGGCAATTTGGGACCAGCCAATCAACCTGAAGCGCATGCTTTTGGAGTTGGGAGGAAGCCGGAGAACCGGGAGAGAACCCACGCAGACACAGGGAGAGCATGCGAACTCCACACAGAGCGGGACTCGAATCCGGACCCGCCGTATTGTGAGGCGACAGCGCTAACCACTGCGTCACCGTGCCGCACGCGATCTTTTGTAAAATATCTTTATTACCAATACTGGCCAATAAAGCAGATCTGATTCTGATTGTGATCATGACCTGCAGGTCGTAGAACTCTTCCACTATAAGATTGGGATATTAAAGAGGTACCCAGATAGCATTGATAGGGTTTTTGTTACCCTACTTTCTGTGAAGATGTCACACTCCATCATTTAATTCTCTAGTTCAGGACCTTTACTGGTTCAACTGAGAATCTGTATTGAAAGGCTCACATCTGCGGATCAAGGGGGAGGGGACCCAAAGAACCAGAAACAGTAGTGCTCTGTCTATTCCTGGTGGCAGCAATCAGTCAGCCATCTTCTAAGAGGTGAGCAACCTGGGAAAGTTTCACAAATTGTCCTGTATCAAAATCAGAGATGAGACAGCAGTTTATGCCAATGGACTACATGAAGATACATCACTTGGAAAGAAGAGGTAATATGTCCCCAAGCACCTACCTTTCCATCTAGCCACTTCAGCTGCTCGGCGTGGTTCATTGTCCTTCTGCTGCACTGAATCCTTAGTGAGGTTGCACTCCTCTGCATCATTGAAATGCAACACAACAACAGAAATGTACTGAGACTGTATAAAACTCTCAGATGAGACAAACATGGCACTCTGAAGAGGAGTCATGCCAGCTCTCCACTACACGTGGCAGTGGATCTGAGACATCTATTCAGTATGTACATTGCTTGTCCTTCCGCTCTAATTCCGTTTACCCCTTAGAAAAATATATAACAGAAAAGCTCTCTTCTACTGTTACTGTGCGCATTTTACTTAGTTAGATTCAGTGACGTGCGGTGAAGTTCATGGCTGGTGGGGCACCGACGTCATCATGATCACGTGATCAGATTTACAAAAATATGAACCTACAGTGTAGCTTATTCACCATTTAATTGGCAACACTGAGTGGGTTATGTTAAAGTCTCATAACAGAATTATTTACACATACAAACTGTAACACACAAATAAGCATATTTGATTAAAAAAACGTAATGTTGTTACCTACCTGTTAATATGTCAGGTTTGATTTGTAAATGAAGTCTGTGCACCGCTCCCTCTGAACA
Source organism: Antennarius striatus (assembly GCF_040054535.1). Classification (NCBI taxonomy): domain Eukaryota; kingdom Metazoa; phylum Chordata; class Actinopteri; order Lophiiformes; family Antennariidae; genus Antennarius; species Antennarius striatus. Next base: position 16,798,186 of record NC_090785.1, on the reverse strand, counting down.
AACGCGTCAATTACTTCTTTGTAGAAATTGTCCGTATCTTCGTTGAGTTTGTAACATGTAATCCTCCATTTGAATAGGCGAGCAGAAAAAAAATTGCTGCACTTGAGTTAATGTAGATCGTCGCCTGCATTCGCTTATTCTTCGGCTGAGGAATCCCAAGATGAATCCCTGGGATCACAAGCGCCCCCTATCCATGAGGCCGGGTATTTTTGTGCCTCACCTAGAGCCTTTTCACAGCGGTTTCAGGACCGCTCAATTCAAGAAAGACATTACACACATGCAGCTGTTGACAAAAAAACACTGTATATTACATACATTAGCTAAATTAGTTAATAGAGCAAACGTGTTTCAACATTTTAATGGGGACATATAGATAGCATTACGGTCTCACTGTATAGCATACCAGCACAGCTATCTGAGCTAGTGCGCAATCCATGGTGAGGCACGGCTGGCTGGTGCCTCACCGCAGGTCTCTGCTCCATATTTCAGCAGTAAATTTTTTAGTAAAAATAACTTAAAATTGGGGACGTTTAACATAAAATAAGTTTATAATACACATCGCTGGATAAATTAGAATTTAATGTATTTATTCCATTTTCCATTTTTTTCTTTCATGATGACAGGTGAGGCCATGCCTCCCCTGACCGCACGTCACGTGTTATATCATTGTGATAATCACTCGTTAACAAAACAAAGCTTTGCAGCCTCTTCAAGTCCAACACACTTTCCAGCATTGACTCAAATGTTCTGTGTCCCTCACATCTCCAATCTTCAGCAGCACCTGCTTTTCCAGGAAGACTCTAAGACATGTTCACAGGCACAAACATGCAGGTCCATCATGGTCCAAATATTTAGACTAGGAGAGAGACAGCAATCAGTTCAATGAAAACACGTATGTACTTCCTGTCTTCATGTTCTCTTGATCATGCAATTTAACATGATGGCAGTCTTTTCCTAGCGCTTTCCTATCATGCTTTCTGTACTTCAGCCGTATTTCTTTTCTGACCTTCTCTGCAGCTTGTCTAGTTTGTCTACACACAAATTTCTAGCAAAGCTAGCAAACTTAGCTAACATAGTTGGCCCAGTAACTATCATTAGCTTACGACTGGCTTTGTAGCAGAGGGGCCATTTGAAAAATGCCATTTGTGAACTATTCTTTACAGATCCAGATGCAGATTTGCATAGTTTTTGCTTCCCCTTCAAAATTGTAAAGTTATGTATCAAGTACTGTATAGCCCTACCACTTAGAGGTTTCTAATATGTCAGCAATGATCAGTTGCAAAAAACCAATTATTAAATAATAAAGCACTATAAACTATATGAACATTGATCCTACTAACTTTACAGTCCTTAGAAATTAGCCCACGTAAATTAAAGTGATCTAACATTTTAATTGGATAAATGTAATGCTATTTAACCACATGGATTGGGCAATTTAATGAGGTTAATTCATAGAGATAATTTGTGTTCACTGCCAGATACATGCTATAGCTTCGATACACAGACTTACCTAAAGGTAACATGAAAAATGTCATGATTTACTCACTCATTTTTCCATGTGTTAAAAACAGTGATGCTTTAGACCAACGATTCAAATCCATTTTGTGGATGGTGTTAATGTTGTTGAACTCAGTAAAACTGACCAAGTGTTTATTATTATAATAATATTTTGGTCAGCTAATTCAATAAAGTAATAGAAACACTGAAAAGTTTTTTGCAAAAATTAAATGGTATAATCTTTAGTTTAGGTAGTTTTCACCGCAGTATTTTGTGAGGCAGTGATGGGTAGACCTCAGACCCTGAAGATGTCCAGCAGTGTGTGTCCTGCAGATCTGGAACATTTTCAGTGAAACACAACAATCTGGTGCATTATTAAGAGGATAAATCACAAATAAAAAGGATACATCTTTAAAATCATCAGAAAGGATGAAATACAGAGGAGAAATACTGTACCTTTAAGCATTTGCTCTGCTATCTAATTTAGATGCAATACAGTGGGTCTGACAATGTGATGTAAAGTCCATAGGCTATAGTCAGTATCATCCCCTGGTGTGGGGAATTTCTTTTTTCTTCAGATGAAATGTAGACTTTCCTTTTTAATTGGACATGTTATCAAATTTGCTGTTGTATAGTTAATGATCAGAAGGTCTGCTGGAGCTTATCCCAGCTGGCTATGGGCAAAAGGTGGGTTACACCTCAGATAAGTCACCAGCTCATTGCAACCACTCACACTTCCATATACTTAAGTGTGACCAATTTACTCAGGGTGCATGTTTCGGAGGTGGGAGGAAGCCGGAGAAACCGACGAGAACCCACATAAACATGAGTAGTACATATTAACAGGGCGGCAGTGGCTCAGTGGTAGAGCGGGCAGTAGAGCTGGTCGTCCAATGTTCCATGATCGGCCATTTCCCGCTCCCGCCCAAAAACACCCGGAGTGTGAGCTGACAGTGGGAGGTGTCATCACCTCCAGATCACTGCTGAGACAACCTTGAGCAAGGCGCCATCCCCCTTACAAGCTGCTAATTTGGGCACACCAAGCAGTAGCTGCCTGCCACTCTACCTACCCCTGCATGCGTACAGGACCCTTGTGTGTGTTTGTGTGTTCAGGGCCTGTACAGACTAATATATGAATGTGTAACTTACTAACACTAATGTGCCGCTAATTATCCTCTGGGGACTAATTGAGTGTATAACTTTTTTTTTTTTTTTAAATGCACGGAAAGGAATCAAACCCAGAACTTTCTTGCTGTGAGGCAATGTCAATCCTCCATATGTGGACTTATCACCATTAGAATATTGACAGTTGTGTCCTCCACAAACTTCAGGAGTCATTTGTGAAAAGTAAAATGTTTGATGGAGACAAGTCTTTACGACACAAATTTTTGACAAACACGAGGAATAAAAGAGGAGAATGTGTTTCTGCCAGGATTCATGTTGAAGGAAAATCTTCAGCTGTGTCATCATTCTGGGAAACTAAGACAGAAAAAAAATGCTGCTAATTCCTGACATGACACTCAAACAGACACTCAATCAAGTTGTGACTGTCCTCTCATCGTCCTCTCTATATCACTTACTGTACATCTGAAAATATGTTCAGCAGATATTTGTAGAACCTTGATCCTCGTTGCATTTGTATGTTGCAGTGTGAACTGTCAAAGCATGTCTTTCAGCCGGTAGGCCGGTTTGCCTGCCTTAGGTTGGGGCTGACGGCGCCATCCTGTACCTCCTCCACCGGGCACTCTCCTACTTGGATGTCAGGGGCTGTGCAGTCAGGGTGCTCTTCTTTGACTTCTCAAGCGCCTCTAACACCATCCAGCCCTGGCTCCTGCCGGGGCTCTGGACCCCTACCTAGTGAGCTGGATCACGGATTATCTGATGGACAAACTCCAGTACATCCGTATTGGGGACTGTTTATCATCAGTGGGGACCAGGAGCACGGGGGCTCTGCAGGGAACCGTACTCTCCCCTCTTCTCTTCACCCTCTACACCAGAGATTCCCAAAGTGTGGTGCGCGCACCCCCTGTGGTGCGCGAGCTGCCGCTAGGGGGTGAGCGAGTGTAATGGCAGCTGAGCACCTTGAAATACATAAATAATTAAATAAATAATTTAAAAACTTTTTAATGGAGGATTAACAGTTTAGATATTTAAATTCATTCACGGAAATCATTTGTAATTTTCAATTAAAAAACGTTTTGGGAAAATTTTAAAATTAAAAAAAATACCCAAAATCCACTTGGCTTTCTCCTAGCTACGTGCTAGCTTGCTGTGATAACAACAACAATAATACGCCGAAATGCATAACTGGTTAAAAACGGGCAGTCTGTCTGGTATTAAATCTGGAAGAAATGAAAGAGGACAGGATACTTTGGCCACAACTGAGAGCTGTGCAGTCTACCAGGCTGAAGAAATCCAGCAGGAAAAAGAGAGTGATGATGACGAGACAGGGGAAACTTAAAATGAGGAGCACAGAACACAGAAAACTCACCCGGACACTTCATCGGGAGAAGGGGGTAAAGAACACAATGAGACTTGTACTCGAAAGAGAAAATATGATGTTGAACTTGGGCGTATGTTATTTTGATTCTTTGTGGCGGAGTAGCATATTTGTTACCATTTAATAACTGTTACAATTTGTTAAATAGGCCTATTTGTTACATAGCAGGGCTCGAACTTGCGCCCATTTTGGTCACATATGCGCCCAAATTTTTATCAGTGCGACTATTAAATATATTTGGGAGCACAGGTGCGACTAGGGAAAAAAATCTGGTGCGCCTTTTTTTGTGAGACCGCGCTCCTGCGGTCCTGCCAGGAAACAATGAGAGCGCAGCTGCGGCAGCTCTCCTGGGCGAGAGACGCGGAACGGAGATGGACGGAGCGTCTCTATCGCTCCGTCACTGCCTTGCTTTTGGGTAGGTGCTCCTGAAGTCTTTGCTGGTGCTACTAACTTCTACATTTGGGAGCACCAGTGCTACCAAGAAAAACAGTTAATTTCGAGCCCTGCATAGTAATAACTGCTGTTCATCACTCATCTGTAGTCGGCTCGCTCGGCGACCATTTTGACTTAAAATATTATTATTGTCATTTTTATATTGTTACTATTATTCTCCCCACAGTTTCTAAAGGGAGAGATCATAAGGCCCATTATTGCACAATCTATTCTGTGTTAACAGGAGCCTATATTATTAAACTTGATACCTATATGGCTATAAAGACTACGCCTTTTCTCTTTTCTTTTTTTTTTCTTCATGTTTTGGGCATTGGGGGTGTGTCAGCTAAGTCGGGAGGTAGAAGTGGGTGCGCGGACTGAAAAGTTTGGGAACTGCTGCTCTACACGATGGACTTCCAGCACAACTCGGATACATGCCACATGCAGAAGTTCTTGGATGACACCACTATTGTGGTATGGATCAGGGAGGATGACGAGGGGGGGTATAGGAGGATCGTGATGGACTTTTTGGGGTGGTGTCAGCAGAATAAGCTTCAGCTGACAGCTGAACATCACCAAAACCAAGGAGATGGTGCTGGATTTCTGGCGGGTGCCACTTTCCCCACAGCTATTAGTCATCGGGGGCAAGGAGGTGGAGGTTGCGTGGACTTACAAGTACCTGAGGCTGCAGCTGGACAGCAAACTGGACTGGTCATACAACTTGGACTGTGTGTACAAGAATGTTCAGAGTAGGATGTACATCCTGAAGAGGCTGGCCTCCTTCAACATCAGCTAGTAAGTAAATGACCCAGTATCACATTGTCAGTTCATGTAAAAATAAAATAAAATCAGAGAAAAAGATTTAACACCCCCTTCCTCACACTATCTTCTCTCATTCACTTTTGTTTGCTTCTATTTTATGTGACAAAAATGCAAAGTCAAGTGCACTGTTATGTCACTAAACTCAACCATATGACTATGTTACGCAGTAAAAGCTTAAAAATATGTAGGCTTAAAATGTTATGTTCTGACTATTAAACGCAATAATAATAATTATAATTATGTTATTATTATTATTATACTGTATTGTAGTTACATTATATTTCATTTTATATTTTACTTCTTTCTCTTTCATTTGTCAATGAAACCATGAATATAAAATTTATGAGTCAGAGTCACTTCTGATCAACTTACAGCAATCATTTCTTCCTTTAGACCCACAGCTTCAAAGGACTAAGGATGCAGGTAATTAAGTTGGCTAAAATCTGTCTGTCTGTCTAGAACTTCCTATAAAGATAGATTATAAAGTACAATGTCAGAAGACTTCTGGAGACATGTAATTTTGATAAGCAGCATTTTAATTATTTTAACAAGTTGAGTTTCCATGAAATGGATACTACCTTGTCTGCTTTATTTTTCCATACCCCATAAACATAAGGTTTATGTCAACTCCACACAATTTATTTCTTCTATCTTAGTAAGTAAATAATTATGTGGTCAAAGAGGTGATATACGGAAAGATAAAGGCTTGCATTTTCATTTTTAATGTGGTAGGCTTGGGGTTTATGCTGGATCCAAGAGGCTTAATTTGTTGAATTCCATGCAAATCGTACATGATTTTTTTGTTTTTATCTTGGACAGATTAAATCATAAAGAACCAACTACTGTATGTGCCACACTTGAGAAATAAAACACCCAAAAATTCTATTATTGAAATTGTAGCACTTCATACCACTAACTACGCCACTGGACCAGTTCCAGGTTCTAAGGAGTGGGGAGCAAGAATAATTACACCAGAGACCGTTGCTTTAAGTAGAAAAGGCCGGCAATTTACTGAATGCGAGAACACACACATAAAACACAGTAAACAAAACCAAAAATACCCTGCAGGTTCTAATAATAAAGTAAATATAAATGAAAAAAAGTATTTCACTTTCTTTTTGTTCTTTAGTCATGTAGTTTATTTTAATCAAGCTAATCTAATTTAATTAGACCAGTCTCTTTTTCCTAGGTTATTTTAGTCAGGCTAATTTGACTTAGACCAGTTTCTTTTTCCTAGGTTACACCTATTTTAGGATTCCAATTTTTCTTCCTGAGTTAACTCTTTTTCTTTATACAGGTAAGTAAATACTTTCAAAACCCAAATAAATCAAAGTGGACCACAGTTATTTAAATCACATTCAAAAACCTAAACATGTGAAAAGAAAAATATGGTACTTTAAATTGAAGTTCAAGTCCAACTGTGAAATCAAGTGTTCAGTTCCATGAAAAGTTTCAGTTCGATTCAGTCCAAAAATAATAGTTCAATTAGGTCCCAGTTCTGTTCAGTTGAGTTCAACTAATACTCCTACCACTCTGGCAGCGAGTTACCACACGAAGAGGATTTCCCTTAATATTACGATGAAGAAGAAGTCGAAGGTCTGGGTTTGGCTCGCCATCTTGAATCCCGTCTGTGGATGTGCACGCCCGCAAACCAATCCTCGCTCCGACCGAGCTTCCAACCAAGCAAAAAATCCCTGACCTGTGTAACAGGCCATAAACACAATACAACTCTTTAAATCCTCAAATCACACACATTTATTTGTGTGACGGAGCATTTCTTTATAAACAGCTATGTTTTAGCGTTAGTTCTCCGCCAGAGAAAAAAAAAGTACAACACGATAAAAATGCAATAAAGACAAAACTCACCAAAACCGATGTGGCTTAGTTCTCATGAAATCAATGCTTTTCCTGTTAATTAATCAACATTAATTTTCTCCGAGTCCTCCTCTACTCTCTCCCTCTGGTCTCTGCTGCAGCGTCACTCAGGTGCTGCGCCTTTGTCACCTGGTCCCTTAAAAGGGCAGCGACCTTATTTTCTGTCAAAAGACTTAAATACTAAATGATTGCCGAATTAACATTTTTAATTAACTCTGATGATCAATTGATATTAAATAAATCACTTTTAACTTTCAAACTTATTTATACAGCTTTTATCCAACTATTTATTCTTATTTATGTCAAATTTTATTCCTTCTGGCAGATGCACCGTGATTGGTTGATTGACAGGTAGTGGCTGGAGTTGGTGACAGCGTGAGAATTTTTCAACTAGGCTTATTCAAATATATAGGTGGGGAGATAGTAGGTTCTTTCCCACTTCATTAAATAGCAGTCACATGCAGAAAGTTTGATTCCACCTGATTCCACTGAAAGGGTTTGGTCCAAACACTAGGAAAGGTAAAAGTAAAAACACACACGCACACAAAAACGCACCCCCCCCCCCCACACACACAAACACACACAGTTTAGTAACTATGCTTGATCCTTGCAGAACGGAGGCTCTGTAAAATTACTCCTGAGGACATAATCTTGACATTGCACTGTGTTATCTCAGACTGCAGTGATGTTGATTCAGGAAAAGAAGAGTGGCACACAGAGACAGAGTCTGGGAGGAAATTGGGCAAGTCCTGTACTGTGCTTCAACGTACTGGAAATGTGTCACCACACTTGGAAGAAAATGGTACATTGGTACATACACTTTTCTGTCCCTAACTTAGATATGAAACAAAATTTCTAAAATTAAAGACAGCACATGCAGGACAGCATTTTTATTGGGACTGAAAAATAACTAATGTGAGTGTGGGATTAAAGCAGATCAAGATTTTTGATGAATATATGAAGACCCAGGGTGACATTTTTAGATTTTCTTCTCCTTCTCTCTGCACTTCATCTGTAATAAAATCAATTACGTCGAACTCCTGCTCATGAGGCTGCTGGATCCATTCATAGATCATATATTTTAGGAACTCTCTAAGCCCACAAGAAAACCTCTCTGCTATGCACCAGCAGGGAGTAATCTCTTGCAAAACCATTTATCTTTTATGATGGTGTTGTGAAGCTCAGCATTGGAGGAGTTAGAACGTTTGGATTAAGCCCCCCTGCTGTGTTCCAGTCTTATCACACCCTCCATACTATACCCAGCTAGAAGTAAATGGTCCTAGTCAAACGATCCTCTCTGAGAGCAAGACCTAAATTCCACTCATTGCAATTTGTTAAGTGACAACATCTGTTTGTAGCTATGAGCAGAACATCACTTGATGTATCAGACTCATATGGTTTTAACTCAAAATAAATAACCTTTTTTTCCATCCTTGAAGCTATTTTATTCAGTGGAACTGATTTTGATATGCATTTAAGACCATTTAAGGCCAAAATAAGGTTAGAGATCTGTCCTTTAACTCTGGCACCTTATCTCTTGTCATCATCACAGTATATATAAATAGGCCATGGAACCCTGTAAATAGAGAAATGGCCACTGCAAGATGCAGTAGAGTCTTATGGAGAGGTTAATGAGGGGATGGCTGTCATTCCTGAGGCACAGAAGGAGATGGGTCATGCAGACATATATTCATTGACCACACTCTCTCTCATGCATGCACACAAGAGAACAAGGATGTCAGGGAAGTGAGTGATGCATGTTACTCTCAGCATTCCTGACAAGCCTGAGCAGTCAGGGAAAACAAGGCCATGCTGTGTGCTTACTAACCGACACCTGAATATGTGCAGATGAGCCGGTTAGCTGCGTCTCATCCCTGATGAGTACTTGGTGTGTGTGTTTGTTAGTATGTAGGAAATTAGCACCACCTGGCTAAGCATGACCCCTAGCATTCCCCAATGGCAATCAGTTCAGTGCTCGATGCTTCATGTCCTTCTTTCATTGCTCTTCATAGTCTATGTCAGAAGGAGTTTGTGTTTAAATTTACACATTGTTCTGGCTTGTAGTGTGTCAGGAGGATAATTATCCCCTGGTTGCAGGATACAACCCACTTGGGCTCTCATCATCTGTGACTCCTACCAATTCCCTTAACATCAACATTTACATGTCCACTTCTATATTTAAGTCAACATTTATCAGGCAATCGCTCCTCGAACAATATCTCCTTAGCAATCTGTGATATACCTGTGTCCCTTCTCTCCTTCATGCCTTGCTTTCTTACCACCATCTCTCCTCCCCTTACAGCCTTGCCTTCATTTCTCTGCTCTGTGTGTGTATGTATGTGTGTGCGTGTGAGTGTGTGTGTGTGTGTGTGTGTGTGTGTGTGTGTGTGTGTGTGTGTGCGTGTGTGTCTGTGTCCAAATGTCTGCAAAGTGGATGGAGCCCAGCTGTCGGAGCTGTCAATCACATTGCCGGGAGATGAGATCAGGATGTTCAGAGGACACAGTAACTATCTGGCCCTCTGCAGATATGAGCGCTGCAAGCAGGTGTGTGTGTGTGTGTGTGTGTGTGTGTGTGTGTGTGTGTGTGTGTGTGTGTGTGTGTGTGTGTGTTTCATGGAGGATCCAGACCAATACGAAGGTGCTTCTATTGTAAGCCCTAGTCAGGTCTGTATTGTCTATGAAGAATGAGTTGTGACAACATTTTACATGCCAAGCACACACAGCGGCAGATAACAACTCATACAGAGGTGGCATAGGCCTGTGTTTCAGGGCTGATTGGTCTGGGTCAGCCGGAGGAAGATGATGGGATTCTATTGCATATTTGCCATCAGTGGTGACCAGCAGGACAGGTCTCAACCTTTTCTGTTCACACTTTAAATCACAGACCTCCAGTAGAAAGCAGATACACGTCACATACAGAAGTTCACAACACAACATCGCAATTGTGGCATGTATTAAGGAGGGTGAGGAGGGGGAGTACAGGGGAGTGGTGATGTGGAGCGGTGTCATCAGAATGAGCTCCAGAGACTTGGAAAACAAGACCTTGACAAAGAGTCACGCTCCACGACACTCTGGCTGCAGCGACTTTATTGGGATCTTCAGGACCAAGAACACCATGGAAGAGGCAAAGAGAGGCCTCGTCTCCATCTGTGGACTGATGGTAACTAAACCTGATGAAATATGATTATTTTTGACTCTTCACAGATGCTACAGGTTGAGAATGCATTTCCAATGTTTTCCTCCAACCCTTAGGATGGACGTGGAATGAACATTAATGTGGTATATCATGGTACATCACCCGTTTATCAACAGTATCCACAATAAAGAAATAATGCTGGACACCGGTGCCCACATCAATATCCCCCCTGAGAGGTCTGAATAAATGAGATTATTATTCGTGCTGCGGATCTGATGAACAAGATAATCGAGAACAAGGCAGTAGTAGTTTTTGATAGAAATTATAGTAATGTGGAATGTTTCTACAAGCTGTTGAAGTCAGCTAGCATTTGGCTAACTAGTTAGCCCTGTTTCAGTCAGGTTTGTGTGTGTGTGTGTGTGTGTGTGTGTGTGTGTGTGTGTGTGTGTGTGTGTGTGTGTGTGTGTGTGTCTGTCCGCCTAAGGCGTATCCTCAGCGTCAATGCGAACACATAATCGGTTTGATTGCAGATATACAGTAGATGTTACTAAATCAAAACTGTGTTGTTTTTTGATGAATCAAAGCAGCTTTACCTTTTCTAAGTGATCTGGGAGCTGTGTGTATCCAAACTGACTAAACCGCTCATTAACAAACAGCCTCAACCTTTATTCAGTCCATGGATATTCACTGTCACCAGTCAAGGGTTAAATTCAACTGACCTAAACCCTGCGTGTGAAATAATATAGGCAGAAATAAAGAGGTGAATTTATCATTCAGAGAAAAGGGTGGAGGTGGATGCACACACACACACACACACACACACACACACACACACACACACACACACACACACACAGAGCGAGAGACAGAGAGAGAGAGAGAGAGAGAGAGAGAGAGAGAGAGAGAGAGAGAGAGAGAGAGAGAGAGAGAGAGAGAGAGAGCGAGCACGTTTTTACAGTTTCTTATTTACAGTTTTTTATGAGTATGAGTAAAGTGCTACATTGATAAATTTGTCCTCCTTGTCACTGCGACTGGTAGATAAAGTATGGAACAGCCAACAGTTTTGTCTTATCTTTCATTAGACTGCGTTAACTTAGCTCCCCGGTGTGGTTAGCAAGCATTCTCTCAATGTCCAAAACGATTATCGGGAAACACAGCTTTTATTACATCCTGTTTTTAATCATCTCACGTCTCTACTGATTTCCTTCCCATGTGCTAACACCGTGTGTTTTCTCCACGTTCACTGGCCGGTCACATCATGTTTACAAAGGAGCCACGAGTTACATGACTGAGTGAGCAGCTTCGAACTTAGTGCAGAAAACTCAATGAAAAACAAGAATAAAAAACACAAAAAAAATAAGAGCGAAATACGAAGGTAGTGAAGTTACTGAAAGTTAAAAATTGTTCCAGACTATGGTGATCCATTGGTAGCATATGTGAGTTCACAAGGCACACGTAAACAAAACACCCATGAACGCGAGGGGGGAGGGAGCTATTGATAGAGAGAGCTCAGAGGCACGCCAATTAACACAGAGCATTTCAGAACGGAAGTCAAATATTCAATCAAAGATATTGAGGACCACAGTTCACTTTGTTGCAAGACATTTTAAATACAATGTAGTTGGACATCTGACAGCTGAATGACATGAATTTAAAAAAAAACATAATATGGGACCTTTAATATCATCTTTCTAAAAATTGCTCAACTTATCTCTACTGAGAACATGTTTATCTGGGCTGGCCATTAAATGTTAATGATCTGTCAACACCTGTTACATGCACCTCGTGATGTGGTGCACATTTTGCCACACACACAGGCTCCACCATGCACATGTACTTGTATGTGCATGTGCACACTGCCGGGGTTACTTTTAGTAACCTTGTTACTACTTATTTTTCTCTTTTTTTAATTTACCTTTTAATCCTAAGATTAAATACCTAAGATAATCATTGACATACTTTCTCAATCAGCCGAGTGTAAAAAACTCTTGTGAACTGCATTGTCTAAAAATGAAAACAGCCGATTGAACTGAAAATGACTGGATTTGTGGAAAAGAAATCAGTGGAGGAAATGTGTATGGACAGCAGATAATAAATATAAATAAAGTTTGTGTGTGTGTGTGTGTGTGTGTGTGTGTGTGTGTGTGTGTGTGTGTGTGTGTGTGTGTGTGTGTGTGATATAATGCAGAGGACACCCAAACACAGACCTACAGGTAAGTGGAGCTAACTAGTTAGCCAAATGCTAGTTGACTTCGACAACATCTGAGGAACTTTAAGTGTGTAGCGATTAGCCAGGTCATTGCCACACACTACTACCTTAGCCTGAATACAAACTTCAACTCGCGGTTTAATGCATCCTTATCTGCGGAGCGAAGTTGTTATCCTGCAGACGGGGCAGGCTATGTCTAGCGTTCCTATCAATCACTCCCCTTATGACGGACACTAATTTTAATTGGGACATTTTTAGACTCCAGGACATTTTTCTAAAAGGTCAATACAGGGTTGTTTGTTTTTCTGAGTCTAGGAGTTGGCAGCATCAGGGAGGACCACTATGTATATTTAAAGACCTGAACAAATGTGTTTTTCATTCATGTTAATAACAGGACCCCTTTAAATAGTGTGAAATGATTAACTACATTAAGCATTAACTTTCAGAGCATTTTTTTCAGGAAGTGAAAAGGATCTTCATTTCTTTCCCTGTCGTGAAGAAGTTCCCCATGAGCATCATCGGAGGGAAAGATCGACAATCAATGTATTTTACAGAGAAAATTATCTAGTTCAAGGATTTGTTTGGGTTGCCTGGATTTGATTTGCCTGTTTGTGTCTTTCTTTTGCTTTGCAGATCTGGGAGGAAACAGAAATAACAATTTCTGTGGCCCCCCAAGCAGAGATGATTGTTGTCACGGAGAAGAAGGCTGGAAGCAAGACTGCAAAAAGCAAAATCTTGGCCATCCAGGAGGAACTGATAAGAAAATTAATTTGTCAGCATGTTGGGGTGTACAGCTCCCACCTTTGGTTAACTGACCTCTGCTTTGGCAGAGTCAAAGATTTGCACACCTGTTTGCAATGATAAAATATATCAACTCTAGTAATGACAGTTGACATTGCCTTGCTTTACCAACACTCAAGAACTTTAAGGTGAAGATGATTGTGTCAGGATTTGCTGTAAGACCCAAATGCGAAGCACAAGAGGTAAAAAAAGAAATTTATTTAACGAAAAGGTGGAGAGATGGTGGACCAGATGACCAGGCTGAACAGGCGAGTCGGCAGGAGGTAGTGATGTGATGCTGGGGATCGAAGCTCCGAAGCGTGTGCCGAACAGGAGAAGGGAGTTCCCGCGAAGCTCGAATCGAGGCTTGCTTCATCGATAGGAGGAGCTGTAAATGATGATGTCCGAAGCCTCGCCGGAAGGACGTCTTCTGTATCGACGCTCCCATCACGGGAACGCCCCGCAACGTGGCCGACACACGTGACTGATTCGGCAAGCGACAACACCAATATAAAGCGATCACACTCCATTCAGAATGTGGTTGTATGGTGGAGAGTTGTGGTTAGATAATGTGAAGACAGTTAGGAATTTAGATAGTGTTAGATATATTCTGGAGAAAGGTATAGATAGTGTGGAGAGAGTCAGTTTAGGCGATTCAGGAAATGGAACCTGCCACAGTGGAGAAAATGCTGTTTCTAAATAAAAACCAATGATGTCACCAAGCATAATCACAGGGTATACCTCAATGTTACAGAAACACAATCACTGTCCCAACCCCAACCAACCATGTTTGTTTGGACATGAGGAAAAAGAAAATCACTTTCCATAGTGCTGGTGTGTGTGTAATAAACACAAGCAAACCTTGGTTTGGGAACATTGTAGACATAGAACAAATCAGAATTCGACCAAACAATTTGGAACTTTTTTGTCTTAGAAGTCGAATAAAATTTGAACCAAAACAAACGCCTTTTTTCTCGCCGCCAGGCCAGGCGTGCGAAAAGTCTAGAGAAAACGTAACGGTAATATGCTTTTTCTTTTAGTTTACGGTATGCAATAATTTTCCGCTTAATTTGCATTCCATTGCCTATGGTACAAGTTACGGTACCGTAAACTTTGGTCCCAAAGACAACAATAACTTACATCTTGGGCTAACCAGATTTCTTTCTCATGTTTGCTTCTTTCTTTTACATTTCTTTGATATGACTCATTACTATACAATTTGATACATAAATGACGTTTTCTCGCGTCTTGGAACGGATTACGATCATTTACATAATTTGAAATGGGAAATATGTATTTTGAATTCAAACAAAAATCGCTATTCGAACAGCCTTCTGGAACAAATTGTGGTTGGAAACCGAGGTTTGCCTGTACAGTATATATTATATACTGTGTGTGTGTGTGTGTGTGTGTGTGTATATATATATATATATATATATATATATATATATATATATATATATATATATCACTAAACTATACATGTTTTGCATACTTCTTTATTTTGCTGAGTTTTATTAACAGGCTGTCTGCAAAATGCCGCACACTTCAAACTCATGCCACCTGATATTTTACCATCCAGTAGGTGTCGTACTAGAGCAAATGAAGCCTTATGAACCTCAGAACCACCGTGAACCGATTGGGATGAAAGGCGTCAATGCTTCATGGGGCTTCATCTGCCCATCACTAGCAGGAGGTAAGTAATTAAAGCACGCAGATGGGCTGGAAAGTGATCAGGCAACAGGCAACAGACCGGAACTAGAAACATGGAGAGAACAGAGTTAGCACAAGTCGAGGTTTGAGTCACGAGAGCCACAGTGAAAATACTGACTAGCAGTACAAACAAACTGGCGATGAATGGTGGGAAGCTGGTCCTCATGAAGGTCTGGAAATTGGAAAATAGAAGACAGGTGTGCTGCTCTGCTGCCAGGAGTGGTAACACCCCGGTAAGTGGGACCCAGGTGTGACACCGAAGAGGAGAGAGAAGGAGCAACTGCCAATTCTGACAGATTGTGGATGCAATACATTTTTCTAGGCTCAGCAGCTGCAAGGGTGTGGTCAAACAATACATTTGTGATGAGCACAACGTGAATATCTGCTTCTTGGAGTGTGTTGAGATTTTACTCTGAACAAAACCCTCTTCGGTTGTTTGAGCTCAGTTGACAGGTGTATCATCAATGATGAGACAAGGGGCCCGTTTCACAAAGCCGGTTTAGGGGAAAACCTGGGTAAGTTAACCCTGAAATCAGGGAAAACCAGGGCTTTCGGTTTCACAGAGGGAGGTAGGTTAATCCAGAGTCAGAGGAGTAAACCTAGCCTCTGTCAGGAGGCGAGGTAAAGTAAACCTCTAGGCTTGTTACCATAGTAACAGACTCTGAAGCTAGCCTCACGAAGCAGGTTCAGTGGAAACTCTGGGTAATTTAACCCTGAAATCAGGGAAAACCAGGGTTTTCGGTTTCACAAAGGGAGGTAACTTAACCCAGGGTTAGAGCTGAAACCCTGGCCTGTTTCACGTAGCGAGGTAAACTGAACCTCTGGGTTTGTTACCGCAGTAATAGACTCTCTGAACATAACCTGGTCGGGAGCAGGTTTTATTCCACAAACCCAGGGTTTCTTTTGACTCTGCCCCCTTTCACCGCCGCTCATGCGGCTTCATTTCCTGGTTCTGTCGGACGGAGAGTTTTACCAACTTAGGTTTACTAATAACTCCGTATTTTAGAGGTATTTTAGAGGCGAACATGGCATGTTCGTTTGGCATGGAGCCCCTTGATGGAGTTTCCGCATTAATTCACAGAGAATTAAATATATTTGTATCACATTCAGATGTCCAGTCATATCCAGACAGTTCTCTTTATAATCGGTACCGATTCACGTCCCAACACACACACACACACACACACACCTGATCCATCCTCAAGTCTGCAGCAGCACTGCGTGTAGCGCTCTATTCAGTTTTTCATTGTTTATTTGCAAACGGTAATTTTCCTATATAATGTGGGAGATGCTCAGTGCACCTCGCCTTCAAACTTTTACCCCAGTTTTTCTATTTCCCTGGAGAGAAAACCGTCAGAATCATCAAGGAGGAGTTCCACAGGACTGCAGGTGAATGATGTAAAAATCTGATAAAATCATTTGAAAGTATGTTCTCTTAATGATATTGTGCTGCAATGTTAGTAACATTTATTTCTTTTCGGATGTCCCAATGTAATTTGCTGCCATAGATGGTACCCATATTCCCATCAAGGCTCCCTCACATAATGAAGGTGATGATTCGAAGAGGATGACAATTCACAGAAAATATATACAGGTACAAGTAGATTGACTACTGTTTCAACATGTTAAAGACCGCATCATAAATAAACTAACATCTGTCCAGATCACATGTGATGCTGCAAACTATATTTTCCGTCCTTATTTGTATAGCGCCTAATCACATCAGCAGACATTTCAAAGAGCTTTAACAGACAGACACCCAACAGAACCCTCCAGAGCAAACATAACCAGCAGCTGCGGGGAGGAACTCCCCTCAGTACTGATGTGGAGACGGAGCGGTCCTGATCGGTTCCTGACTCACGGGTGTATGATGAATCTCACCTGAGCAACAGACTAATGCACTAACTAAAGATTAGCACAATAATTCATTTGTCTACATTGTTTAATCCACTCTAATGAATCTATTTCCCATCACAGGAGAGTCTGATGGTTGTTTTCTGGGGGACAGGGGTTACCCATGCCAACCGAGGCTGCTGACCCCTTGCTAACCCAGGTCCCCAATAGAACTTCAAATGGATTCACTGCAGGACGAGAGCCCGAGTGGAGATGACCATAGGCTGCAGAAAGGCCCTTTCCAGTGTCTATGACACCTCAAGATGATTCCTGAGAGGACCTGTGATGCAGTTCTGTTCTTCATAGTAGTATTGCCACTATTAGATGAGAACAACACCCTACCCCACAAACTGAACACCCCGATAATGACCCCGTCCACCTGCCACCTATCCAGGGTGGTAGAGCAGTGACTCCATCTGCCAGAATCATTTCAGAGTCTGTGTAACTCACCATCACCACAGCGGGCAATAAAAACATACAATATAATATTTCATTTGGTCATCTTTATTACTTACAAATACAAAGTCATTTCTTAGATCGTTTCAGTGGTGAACATTCTAATATTCAACATGATTCACTTGTGAACAACACCCACCTCTCTCTTGTGCTCCACAATTTGTAGGTTCAAATCTGCCCTCCTAATCTGGAGGTCCAAAGAAACCATTTTTTAAATCTGATATCTGTATTTCATTGAAAGTGAATTCGATAAACTTTAACAAATAGCTGGAAATACATGGGGAGGACATCAAAACATACAGTTGCATATGAATTCCACTGAATAAAACCGCTGGTGTTCACTGAGCGTCTATCTGTATATTGGATGTGACGGACTGTCCAGCTTGCTCTGTTAAAAAGGATGAGAAAGTGTTGATCCCTTCAGTGGAGGCTAAATGTCACTCTGTATTGCACCAGAACGTTAAGCAATAGGAACAATCGGTAACAGAAAATATTTGACCACCTTTCTTCAATTTCCTGTTACTTTCTTTTTCTTTTTATCAATTATGTATAATTTGACTAAAAGACAGAGAATGAAACATGGAATGCCTAAAGATGAGAGCACATTTATGTGTGTGACAGGAGCATTCTGTTGGCGATAAAAGAACTGAACAGCCGAACGTCCACTTATTATTTACTGTACAATGTCATTATGTTATAATGAGGAAGATGAGGATCCCTAACGAGATGATGCAGAAGTGCGACCTGTGTGAACGATGTTCTTAAACTTCGTTCTCAGTTGTTGACATGTGCGATTCTCCCCCGGTGGATTGCATCTAATAAAATAATTTAATTAACTATTATTCAAGACGTTTACCTCCGTAATTTTAACGTGAGTCCAACGGACTACGTTTAGACGTACGCATCGACTTGAGCAGCAGTTTCAAATCATCTCTCTCTTCTTTACAGCTGCAACGCTGTTCGTCTTTTCGTAATATGTCCTCAAAGTCTTCATACACGTACAGTAGATTACAATCTGTACTTGAACTGCGTAAAGTCACGCGGAGCAAGTCTCATCCGTCGTCATGGTGACTCGTCGAAACTGGGCTCCATTGATGATGGCTTTTTAAAGTGGCGTCGCGCCTGTTAAACTGCGGGTCAACTTACCCTGGGTTACAAAAACTAACCTCGAGAAGCGTTTGTGAAACCGAAAACCCTGGGTTTCCAAATTCAGGGTAAAGCAACCACAGGTTGTACTCGGGGTTCGTTAGCCCTGCTTCGTGACGTGGGACCGTTCAAAAAGCAGGTTTAGTGGAAAACCAGGGTGAGTTCACCGTGAAATCAGGGAAAACCAGGACTTTCATTTTCACAAAGGTAGGTAAGTTAACCCAGGGTTAGAGCAGTAACCCTGAACCGTTTCATGACGCGAGGTAAACTGAACCTCTGGGTTTTTTTACCGCGGTAAGAGACTCTCTGAACATTACCTGGTCGTTAGCAGGTTTTATTCCACAAACGCAGGGTTTCCTCTGACTCCACCCCCTTTCACCGCCGCTGGGGCGGCTTCATTTCCTGGTTCTGTCGGACGGAGAGACTGACTGAAGTAAGATTTTAAAAATAACTCCGTATTTCAGAGGTGAACATGGCATGTCCGTTTGACGAGGAGCCGCTTGATGGGAATTTCCGCATAAATTCACAGAGATTTAAAAAAAAATTTGTATCACGTTCAGTCATAGCCCGGCCAGTTGTCTTTATGATCGGGACTGATTAATTCACGTCCATCCATCACACACATCCACGACCTGATCCATCCTCACATCTGCAGCAGTTTTGTGTGTAGGTAGTGGTCCGGTCAGTTTTTTATTTTATATTTGCAAACCATATTTTGTCTATACAATGTGAGAGATGCTCAGTGCGCCCCGCCTTGAAACTTTTACCCCGATTTTTCTATTTCCCCGGAGATAAACCCAACAGAATCAGGAGGAGTTCTAAAGGATTGCAGGTGAATAATTTAGAAATCTGATAAATTAATTGCAAATGATATTGTCTTAATGACATTGTGCTCCAACCTCAAAATTGGATTAACTTCAATTTCTTTTAGGATTTCCCAATGTAAATGGCTGCACAGATGGTACCACATCCCCATCAAGGTACTTGTAGATTGAACATTGTTTCAACATGTTCAAGACTGCATTATAGATAAACATCTGTCCAGATCATGTGATGCTGCAGACTACATTTCTGATGCGGAGCTCTTGGATATATGGTCTTACCTGAGCAGCAGACTGTATTGTGGTCAGTAACCTAAAGATTTGCACAATAATTCACTTGCCTTCATTGTGTAATCCATTCTAATGAATACAGTATACATTACAGGAGAGAGCCTGCGACACCTCAGGATGATTCCTGCTATCCAGGACGGCAGAGCAGTGACTCCATCTGCCAGAATCATTTCAGAGTCACCATCATCACCATCACAGCGGGCAATAAAAACATACACTACACATTTTCTGTGGGCATATTTATTTCTGAAAAATACAAAGTAATTTTTGTATTGTTTCAATACTTAACATTCTAATAGTTCACATTATTAACCTATGACCATCACCCACCTCTAACTTGTGCTCCAGTATATCTATGTCCAGACCTGTCCTTCTAATCTGGAGGTCCTAGTAAACCATTTCTATTTTCTGCACTTTTTTAGAAAGTAAATTCTATAAACTTCTGCAGATTGATGGGAATACATGAGTAGGACATTAAAACATAGTTGCATATGCATTCCACAGAATGAACCACTGGTGGTCACTGAGTGTCTATTTCACTGTGATAGTCTGCAGTTGGGATCCTTCTGCTACTGTCCATTCATGATCTGTTAAAAAAGGATGAAAATTTGTTAATACTTCAGTAAAGGATGAATGTCACAGTCTGTATTCCACCAGAATGTGAAGCAATGGGAAGTGAACAATCAGTAACATAAAATATTAGACCACCTGTGTTTTCCTCTATTTCTTGTTAATTTCTTTTTGTTTTTATTGATTAACTGCTGTGTGTATCATTTGACTAAAACAGACATAAAACAAAACTTGGAATACCTTAAAGCAGTCCTAAGCAGTACAATGCCACAGCCACTGATGTAAGAACTAAAGCAGTTTTGGCTATTACTGTATCAAACGAGCTACATGTCAGCTCTTGATTTCAGTTTTTAGATAATATAGGTGTACGCAATGGTGTGAATATCTTTATCAACTGTTTTTGTAACGTGACTATGTCCATTTACTGTTTTATTTACACAACAATAAAACATTTAAATATATTTCCTTACTGAACAGAACCTGATATACAGTAGATGAGAGCACATTTATGTGCGTGAAAAGAGCGTTATGTTGGCGATAAAACAATTGAATAGTCAGACGTCTACTTAATACTTACTGTACAATATCAAACACGATCGAGATAACGAGATGATGCAGAAGTCTGACATGTGTGAACGATGTTTTTATACTTCATTCTCAGCTGCTGACGTGCCCTTCTCCCCCCACTGGATCGCACCTAAATAAAATAAATTAATAAACTATTATTGAAGCCGTTTACGTCCATATTTTTAGCGTGAGTGCAACGGACTATGTTTAAACTTACGTATCGACTTGAGCAGCAATTCACTCCCACGACATGTCGCTCTTCTTTGCAGCTGCAACGCTGTTCTCTTTCTTCTGAAAATGTCCTCAAAGTCCTCATATTCATAAATTAAAATCTGTACTCCGACTGCTGTAAAGCGCTGCAGAGCGCGTCTCGTCTGTTGTCATGGTGAATCGTCGACTCGGGGCTCCATTGATGATGGCTTTTTTTTGAGTTGTCGTGTCTGTTGAACTGCGGGTCAACTTACTCTGGGTTAGAAAAACTAACCCTGAAACCTGTTTGTGAAACCGAAATCCCCATTTTTTTTCCAAGTTCAGGGTAAAGCAACCCAAAACCACAGGTTTACCTCAGGGTAGGTTAACCCTGCCTTCGTGAAACGGGCCCAAGATGTAGTACAAGCTGGGTTTACTGAAGAAGTTCAAAGTTTACAGAGTTGGTGATTACAGTAATCCCTCGTAACTCGTGGTTTCAGTGCTCTTGGACCACCCGACTGAGCTACTGGGGCGCTCAAAAAAACACCCGAAGGTGAGCTGACGGTGGGAGGTGTCAGCTCACCTCCGGAGCACTGCCAAGGCGCCCTTGAGCAAGTGTAGTGGGTTTGACTCTGCGTTGTGTAGTTTTTATAGTTTATGGTAAATGAAGACACCTTCTCCTCTCGGCAACGAGCTTAATTATTGGCGAGCAGGAATCCAGGGTTCACACATGGCAAGACCAGTAGCATTTATGCTAGTGTACATCTCTATATAACAATGTCCACCCACGGATTAATGAATTGCCCTTACTGGGGTCGGCAAGGGTCCACAGCAGTGTACCTGACGAGCGGGAATTTTTCCTTAAAGGTCGCAAGAAACGTCCACCAGTTGACTGCCCAAAGCACCGTCAGCCCGTTTCTCCTCCGTCCGCTGCACCTGCGTGTCTCTCGCACCCCCGGAGAACTTCTTCGAACCCCGTCAATGTACCTAACATGTATACGGAAATGCAAATTTCCGCATTTCAAAATAAAAGTATAAACTTCCCTTACAGAAAATTTCAACATATAGGCTGTCCCTTTTTCATCATACAGCGCAACAACATACTACAGCTACACAAGGTGCCGTCCCCCTTACAAGTTGCTCATTTTGGGCCCACCAATCAGGATCTGCCCGCCACTCTACCTCCTCTGCGTGCGTACAGGACTCTTGTGTGTGTGTGTGTGTGTGTGTGCGTGTGTGTGTGTGTGTGTGTGTGTGTGTGTGTGTGTGTGTGTGTGTTTGTCATTCAGGGCCTGTACACATTGAATTGACTAACTAGAGTGTGCCACTATTTTCCCTTCGGGGATTATCGAGTATATAAAAAAATAAATAAAAAAATGAAATTCCGCGATATAGCGACAAACTATTTTATTATTTACAGTAATTTAAACGTTTATGAACCCTCCCTATACCAATATTAAACCACCTTATATCTGTGTTACCTTTTTCCCACTCACTTATCGACTGTTTAAAACACTTTTGTATTACTGACAAGTGTTTCTTTATTACATGGAAGTGCGCTGCGTTCCGTGAGTCTTGGAATGCAGGGCACACATGTATGCTGTCAGCCAATAGCATGCGTGTACGGTATCATGTGACTACCTATTAAAAAATGGTGAGTAGTGAAACCGTGCATCTTGAAGCGCGGATAAGCGTGGGATTACTATATACAGAGCTGGACTCTTCAACAGAAGCAGCAACGTACCTCTGCAGAAGAATTCCATGTGTTCTTTGACCATGATCTTTATAGTGTTTGGGTTAGACTCTCCTTAACGGATGAGTTCACCATCAGCCTGACTCAGCCTAACGTGTATCAATTATCTATCTGTTGAGCATGCTGTGTCCTTTTGTGTTTCAAACATTATGTGATAGACAAAGACATGAACCCTTTTCTACATATAATTGGAGACTCATAGAAAAGGAATGACCAGCAACTTTCATTGTCTTCATCATACAGAGTATTATGTCCTTAAAGTCATAGTTTTTTCTTTGATGTGTTATTTGTTTCTCTGTTGGATCAGATCAAAATCACAAGGCATAAGAACATTGCCCTGGAAGCAAGTCACCAGCTAAACACAGTTCAACCATGTCACCTACAAATAATCCAGTCACCAGTACACCTTTGTTGCATGTTCTTAAGATTGTGAAAAGAAGCTGGATAACCTGAAGGGCACCCGATAAGCCTCAGTGAAAACAGCTCCAATGAGAAAACACCCAGGTTGTCTAGTCATTCTATACTCAACAGGCTTTGCATAGTTACAACTACAATGTTCAAATTTTGCTCGGTAAATAATAAACTTTGGAACAGATTGGATAACATGAGAGCATGACAGGTTACAGCTAGATAAGAGGATAATGATGTATTAAAGCATAAAACTTTGATACAGAGCGAATTCATACAGTATAAGAGAATATCTCTGAACTTTCACTAAGAAATTCAACAAGAAGAGCTAAAACAAATTATGTATCCATTTTGTTTATTTTAACAAATCACTGCAACTGTAAAGTGTGTTGATTTCTTATCATTATTCTTACTCATGTCTTTAACTTTTCTTTTGACTCATGTTTTTAACTCTGGCAGAAAAGGAGCAAATAATTCAAGTTGCCTGTCATGTAATCAACTGTATTAAGCAAATTAATTGATGTTCAGTAACAGATGTAATAATAATGATAGATTTTGCTGCGAGGCATCTCTGCAAGACATATCCTCAAAATCAGGATCATATTCCTGTATTTACAAGCAAATGTTCATCTAATCACCAATTGCCATACATTATGCTTGGTGCTGTTGGTGGCCCCTCGGGGCATGGGGGACTTGAGCTAGTCACCCAGTTAAATGAAGCCTGAGTAAAATGTGCTGGTAGATTACAAAAACACCTCATCAGCAATAACCTGTCATTATATATAATCAAATTGTAATTTGATTGGGCACAGAAGGAGGGGTTGGCCTCTTCATTTAGAGGCACTCAGAAGTTGTACAGTGTTTTTGTGACTCTCCCCAGGAACAAACTTCCCTGCAGATCCAGTAATTACTTTCCTGGAAATACTTCTCACAGCCAGTAAACAGACGGATGGACAGAAACGGATGTAGCTGCCTGGTTGACATTGAATCAATTGGATGCATTTTGACACTTACAGTAGTTATTTCCTCATGGTGACATCATGAATAATTTATTGTAAATTCACATCTGAAATAGTAACACTTGTTATGTGTGCTGTACATGTGTAGAGCAACAGTGCCTCACTGAGTCATGCTACAGATCTAGTAGACTGTAGCAGTGAAGATGTTCAGTTCAGAGGCAACTTTCATGTCGGATGATCACACTTCAGTGCCAAACATGTCAGCCATCACAAAATTAAAATGTATAGTGGTATTACTTCAGCAGGAGAAGTCATGCCAGCCTCCCAAAGTGTGTGTGTGTGTGTGTGTGTGTGTGTGTGTGTGTGTGTGTGTGTGTGTGTGTGTGTGTGTGTGTGTGTGTGTGTGTGTGTGTGTGTGTGTGTGTTAGATGTACTTTCATTTGCACAATCCGTACTAGTCACCCTGTCTTGATCCTTTATCCTCTCTGCACTCATATTTAACTGTCCAACACCTCCTCTTACCACTCCTACCATCCTTCCTCATAAGATTTCTTAACCCACACACAGCTTAGTATTTTACAGACATTTATTTTCTTCCAAAATGAATGATACCTGCCCCCCCACCGCCCTCCACACACGCACATGAAGCTTGTTTAACATTACCAAAAGGAGTCAAATTTAACTAGCTTAAAAATATGTGAGATCTTTTGAAGAGAAGCATGACAAGCATTGCTCAGAATGGGGGAGAGTGGAGGGATATACACTCCACCCACCTCCCCCTGTATTTTCCCAATCCCCACATGTGCATAATTCTGTCTCAGAGGAAGCTCTGCTGCTCTTAGATGTTGTGATTTGCATGGATTTGAAGAGTAGATGGGGTGGATTTTTATGACACTCATGACTAAATGTGACCACAGAGGCATACTGGAAAGGCAGGAACTTTGATAAGGAGATGAAGGAGAGCAAGTGGAATGGATAAGAAGAAATGTGACCACAGGTCAGGGTTTATGATTTACAGGTCAACCATCTTAGTAGGAGGAAATACAAGGACTGATAGTGGTTTGTAAAATGATATATGAGATAGGGAGATACAATAAATGGAAGCATGAATCAAAGTAAACATACTGTATAAATATTATCAAGTTTGGTGAATTAAGACGTGTTTAAGTTTTGACCATAGAATGGTATTATCATCAATCAGTACAGCTGCAATAAGCAGTAAACAGTCCCCATAATCAACGTAGCAAAATATGATACATGACCTTGACTACCAATACCTCTTTCAGGCCACAACATTCCCTTTTAAATCTAATCCACATTTTATTATTCCATTATTAATTCAATCTAACAAGTTTTGTTAAATCTGTCAAGCAGTTTATAAGGTATTGACTGAAATGTTAAAAAACTCAAATTTGATAATGTTTATAAAGCAAAAAGGAACATTTGAATTTGTCCTTCAATCAGAGGTCAACCAAGAACCAAATAGGTTTTTTCTTATTCTGTCAACTGTTTTTGTCTGCTTTTATCAAAAATTCATCAAATATATAATGCAAACAAGATAGCGTCCTGGAAGAAAAACCTTGTAACGGTAGAGAAAGTAAAACACATTCCTTTGATCCACCCTCAATATCAACACGTCTTTCAAACTCCTTGTCTCGTGTACAACTCTCCCAACAAGTTCCATGTATTTCTTTCAACTAGTGTTAGTGTAATGCTACTGACTGACAGGACTGACACCCAAGAGACATGGATTCTAGTCTTGAGTGACAACAAAGGTCTTCTTTTGAAGTTGAGTTATGTAACCAAAGATTACTCCCTTAAGGCGGGAAAAAGAAAAAGAAATTAGTCTGGCACTGCTCAGAGGTAAACAGAAAAAACAAACAAAAAAACCCCTCACTTTTGCTAGTTAAATGTAACCTTTGTTTTGGACTCATACTGCCCTGTGTTTTCTCTTCCGGTGTATTTGATTTGGACTGCTGGAGGGAAAACCAATAAAGGTTTGCAAGAAAAAAGAGACTCTTTTCCATCTCCTGGGTTGGGTGCTTTAGTTCATCCTTGGTTTTTCTATTTTGTTTCCTGAAACTTTCCTATTTTTGTTTCAGTTTCTTAAGCTTTCCTTTAGGTATACTGTTAATATATAGTCCTTTGGTTATTCACGATCTAGTTTAGATGAACATTCATCTTGGCCAAGACTTTGGTTATATGGGTTGTCCCTCATTTGTTCAAGCTTTTATGCAGTTTAATGAGTGTAAAAGATTGTATTTCACTCTTGGATTTACTGTATGTCCTTAGTCTACATGCACCCTCTATGCATAGATAAATGAAAGCTCAAAAATGGTGGTAAAAAGAGACCAGACTACATCTAGCATCTCAACACATGTCAGCCTTAAACTCCCTTTTCAGTCCGTACATACCTCTTTCTGTCTATAGCTTGATATTTACTGTACGCGTGATCTGACATGATAAACCTCCTCATGCATATTGATGAAAGACAAGAACATATTTGCACATCCCAAAATATTTTACCATTCTATTTATTGCCCCAATTACCATGAATACAATAAGAGGAGGAAAACACTCGCCTGGATCCATTTGAAACAAAGGTTGAACGTGCAGCACACATTCATATTCACTCAGGATTCAGGAATTAATTCTCCTTGCCTTTACAAACACAGATTCACAAATTGAAAATTACTTGAATAACTCTGCAGCATTATACCCCTATGTTTCATCCAGTTCCTTTTATGTGCAGTATCTACCTTCCTCGAAGAGTTCATATTAAGTGATGAATAGTGTCCTTGCTATTGTTGAACTGACTGATTCATTCTTTGATGGTGCAAAGCACACACTATAACAATTTTATCACCATTATATTTTGTCTACCGTACAAAATTTGAATTCTGGCACAAATTTTGAGTCAATATATTTTCCAGACCTATCAGATGGGTGTCGATAAAATGCTATGAAATTAAACATTCTATGTTATGTACATGTAGATTGTGTATTTTCTTCCAATCTTTTTTTCTGATAGTATTTTAATCTTCTGTTTTTTGGGGGGTTTTTTTGCTCAGACTTCTTGTATTCTGTTGTAGTGTTGGTCGCCTCCCCGCAGTGTGGTGTGTCTAACCAAGCTGTCTATGGCTGTCTGTCAGTCACACATCAACTCTTAGCCTTGGGGGGAAACAGAGCAGAGTGGTGAAAAGAGGAAGAGCATAGGTACTGTGGATGGGTTTCTAATTGGTGTGCACATATATGTTGCTGACAAACATCGATCTATATGTGTAGAGTATATATGTACTGCAAACAGCTGTTTATTTGTGTATGTTGCTGTGTATATTAAAATGTGACTTTTAATAGCAACACACAAAAACTCAACAGGTTTTTTTGTTTTTTCGTTTTTTTTATTGACTTGCATTTCTTCCGGAAAACACCAATTTGCCTCACACACTTAAGTTTTGTTGTACTCTTCCTCTGCTTTCTCACGATCATTTAAATTGTGAGTGCCTGCTCCCTGTGTCATCTCCTGATAGCCTCTGTCCCAATGACAGGCTCTTTGGGTCTCTGTCACCATAGCTGTCACCTTGGCAGCAAATAATCTGGTGCGAGACAGTGTGGGAGTTCTGCGGTGCTGAGAATTGTTTTCTTCTACATCTAGATTATGAATGTAATTATCCATTGTGCATCACTGTAATGGTAATGAAAAAACACTCACAAATTTGCAGCATCTATCTCAGACCTTCATCCTTGCCTACATGTATTGCCATTACTTCAACTGATGGTGAAGAGTGAACTGAAAGGGAGACCTCGTGCATCTATCATTACCTGGCTCCCTGCCAGCACACTCTCCTTGAAAAGGACCGCCCACAGTGACACACTCAAATTATTCATGGGAACAGCAGACCACCTAGCACCTAGCAGGAATATCACTCATCCATCCTCAGACACATGGACATTTTAATTTGATAGTGTGAAACTGGAGCATCTCCAGAGGACCTTCCCAAAGTTCCATTTCCTCTTTCTTCACTGCCAGTCGTCTGTTATTCAAGAACATATAGATTCTTAAAATGTTATATTACTCATGATATGCAGGAATATGAGCTCTATGTTGGTCTCACTTAATTTTCACCATTTTTTTTTAAATGACAGTTTCACCATGGCTCATAGATCTAAATAAATTAACTTTCATAATTATTATATGACAGTACAGTCAAACCCAGAAGATCCAACACCTCTGTAAGATAAGCCATTGCTCAAAACATTTTCACAGTCCCATTTCAGTCCCCATGAGCATACTATTACATTTTATGTGCAAGATGCCCACGCATCCAAAGGGGGTTTGACTAGTAGAGCTGGAGTCTTTTATTTGTTCAGCATTAAAGTATCTATTGTAAAAGGTAGTATGAAGTGGGACTTTTGGTACTTACTGTTACATCTTCTGTCGAAGAAGGGGATACTTGCATCACTGAAAAAATACCCAAAGAAGCAAAAATAAAAAACCTCATAAATGATTAGAGGAAATCTACCAATATTTTTGGCATTTTTGCAAAACAATATCCTGAATTTCATTTATACTGGTCCAAAGTTAAGTCATGTCAAATAATTTTTCTCTTATTGCTAGCTGGTAAGCATAAAAAAACAGCATAACAATGGTGTCAAGTGTAGCAGAGGTAACAACCAGAGGAGATTTACAATCCTGTGGAGTCCAGAAACTTTTTCAAACAATGTAATCAAAGACTTTTTGTACAAAATGAACATACCAAGGGATGTGGCAAGGAAAACAGGAAAAGATTATCATACTGTGTTAGCAGGAGGAAAAGAGAACCCACTGAATTTTGGTGAATCAGCCCATTCATGATGCTTTAACAACATTAAAATCTTATATTTGCAGGTTATCAACATGAGCAGCAACTCTGACATAAAGACCCTCTACTCTTACCTCTGATACATTCTACATACATCGCATACAATTTTACAAAAATGTTCACTGCAGTTGTACATTTACACTAAGGTATCCATTCAAAGCCTTGTGTGCAAATAAACATTATTTCAAATTTCAAATGGAAGTCTTCAACCATGTTCAGTTTTTAAGGATGTCCTGTGTTACATTTGTACACATGTTTAAGGGAATAAAAACTGATCTTGTAAACTGTCATGTCACTGATTGTTTTTGTTGTTTTCTTTGTGACAAGACCATCTGCCCAGTGTGGCAACTTTTCTTCGGTCTTGACCGGTCTGGCTGTGGTATCATAAAAATACTCACAGGATTTCTTTTTTTTTTTTTTTTTTACTGTGAAAGATAATTTACATCAGGAAAAGCAGAGAGCTAATGGAATCAAATTTTTACATGAACTTTAATTTCACAATAAAAATCAGGCCATGTTACTTTTTTTTTAATGAAACACAATCAGCATCCTTAAGCAGCAGTTTTTCTTGATTATTCTATTCACACTGTGGCAATTTGTGAAAATGTTCTCATCTTTCAAACCTTGAGTCAGACGTTGCAGAGTATCAAATCCGTACTTTGTAGACAATAACTCAAGATGACATATCAGAGATGTTACTTGAGTTAAATGTCTACTTTGTGGTGCTAGAGGTGTTCAGGTATTGTACTGTGGTGCTTTGGTGTTGTCAGGTAGATGTTTGCATCTCTATTCTGATTCAGTGTAAATACCTCAGAGTTGAACAGGCTAAGAATGCTCTTACTCCTCACTGCACATGCTGTCCTACCCATTTTCTTTTCACTGAACCATAAAGAGAAAAATATGTTCCAAGTCCAAATACACCAGATCATTTCTGACCACTTTCTTGGTTTCTGAAAAAGCGAGGCATTTTCAACCTTATTTACAATGGGTTGCAACATTCAAGAAAAATTATCTATGGTACCCTCAATAAACTATGACAAAAACCCATGTGTGGTAAATGCTGAGAAAATAACATTTATAATAATAAAATATGTGGTATGCATGAGTAGTTTTTTCTACTATGTGTGTTAGAATAAAGAAATGCCGAGAAAGACAATTGTAGGATACAATGGAGTTCTACTGGAGCCACACACCACCAGGAAACGTCAATTAAATCAACAAATGTTTATTATTCAAAGTTGACTTCCAAAGTTAAGTTTGCCATGGTTCTAGACAAGAACAGATAATTGCGTTAAGTAATATCATCTATATCAACAATATCATTAGTATCAAAGATACTAAATTTCATGTCAACTAAGGTCATATCAGAATAAATGAACAAATAAACTCTTGAAGCAACTAAATCATCACATCAGCACATCACAGCTTTCATTATTTACATTGATGTGGTTTCAACAAACACATGGCATGGCATTTGTTTGGAAGCAAGGACAAAAAGTGAGTGTCAATTTGGGCCGCCCGTTTTATAGGAGGTGTCCAAGGAAGTGGGCGTAGTCCCACTGAGACTGGTGCTGCAGATTAAAATGTTCAGTGTCTCCCTCTGGAGAGGAGGGTTAGTGCAAGGAATGAATGGATTTCTGACAACAATAACAACGGTTCCAAAACCTTGGAATCCTTTACTCTGAGATACTTGTTAATGTGGAGCCTACGTCCTTTGTCCTACTCTTTTGCTCCTTGTGCATCATGCATTTCATTTGGAATTTATACTTTTTTCCAAAAATATTTTTAAACAAAAACTGTTGTAAAATCATCACTCTAGACCAGTGCTTATCATTTTTGTGGCTCTCACCCTTCACCACACACTTTCTGGTGTGTATGTGTGTGTTTATGTGTGTGTGTGTGTGTGTGTGTGTGTGTGTGTGTGTGTGTGTGTGTGTGTGTGTGTGTGTGTGTGTGTGTGTGTGTGTGTGTGTGTGTGTGTGTGTGTGTGTGTGCATGCTATGTGCAAAAACTCCACACCATGGCAAAGGAGGAGCTTATACTCTCTGTTTATGCTCTAATAGCTAGAGCTAGGCAGCACAGTGATGCAGTGGGTAGTGCTGTCGCCGCACAGCAAGGCGGTTCCGGGTTCATGTCCTGCTCTGTGTGGAGTTTGCATGTTCTCCCCATGTCTGCATGGGTTCTCCCTGGGTTCTCTGGCTTCCCCCCACCTCCAAAAACATGAGCCTCAGGTTAATTGGCTGGTCCCAAATTGACCATAGGAGTGAGTGTGTGCGTGCCGGTTTGTCTGTCTATGTTTGGCTCCGCGGTGCACTGGCGTAGTGCTCGGAGTTTCCCCCTCCTCATGCCATCAGTTAGCTGAGATAGGCTCCAGCTCCCCGCGATCTGCCACAGCGGATGAAGTGGTAGAAAATGAATGAATGAATGAATGAATGAATAAGAGTTGATGGTACATTCATGCAGACTTGAAATTGCCACTGCCAACTACTGTGGTGCATGTGCAACACGCTTTAATACAGCAATGAAAAACCAAAGGGTAGTTTTGCCGTAAATGCTGCCGGAATCACACGTGCCCCACTGGTATTTCCCCTCACTATTTGAGAAACACTGCTCTTGACACACATACTGCAGTTAGAAAAAGGCTAAGCAGCAGAGCATTTTGCTGCAAGGTGTAAATTGGCCAAATTGAACTTGAGCAAGTAATTCTTCACCTGCTTGAATGGCCTCAAATTATGTGCACTGTAGGGGTGTGCTAAGATGTCCTGTATTTCATGATTTTAACTATTGTTTGTTTTTTTTCCATTTGTATTGTAACAACAAAATATTAGCAGTTGTGTGTGTGTGTGTCTGTGTGTGTGTGTGTGTGTGTGTGTGTGTGTGTGTGTGTGTGTGTGTGTGTGTGTGTGCGTGTGTGTGTGTGTGTGTGTGTGCTTGCATGTGTGCGTGCGTGCGTGTGTGTGTGTGTGTGTGTTTGTGTGTGTGATCTGTCAGAGATGCCACTGAAGGCTAAAGGAAACAGATAGCACCAGTGAAAAATCCAAAAGAAATGTCTGCCCACAGCATTTCAGTCTCTATAGCAACAGAAACCAAGGCTCCATGCAGGTTCTTCCGATTTTCCGGAAGCTCTGTTCAACACCAATTCAGGGTTGTTGAGACTGATCACCACTGAGACTGATCTGAATGCTGTCATTCAAAAGTAAAGGTGGTTTTCCTTTTAAATCATCAACTAAGACATCTTAAACGTCAAAGATAATTTAGAATTAAAAACTAATAATAATTTGGTATTTTAGTTGGAAAGAACAAACCAAATTAAAATTAGTTTATCATAATAATGGAAATAATAATGTAAACAACTTTTTAAAATCATCCTTAATTACAACTTCATTTAACGATTGGGATTAACAAAATAACAAGGATTTGTGTATTTAAATGTACATCTTTCGGACTCTCACTCTTTTCCTGCAGAACTGTCCTCACAATCATGTAAAGTGGAAAGGCCAATGCTACAAGACTGAATGTGTTACAAAATAAGAAAAAGTTGGGGAAAAAACCCATCTATTTTGGAAGTAGAATGATAAAACAATATACATGTCCATTTTTAAAAAAATATTTTGATATTGTCTATTCTATACATCCAGGAAAAATCCTTCAAAAATCTTTGTAATTTGTGTCCAAAAAAAGAAAAAGAAAAACCCAAAAAATGGGAAAAGGGCCAAGATACCTCTCCCTTTGTAAACTCAAATTTTTGACATGCTACATGTAGTAAAAGTATACCTGCTATAAATTCATAACATGTTTTGACTGGCACTGTTGGGTATAAGCTGTTTCCTCCCTGTTTTCCTCATGCGGTTTACATTTTCTCTCCTCTTTGTATGTCAGTATGTTGTTCCTCCCAGTCAGCAAAGAGGCCAGACTAAGGCTCCTCTAGCACCTGGTCATCCCCATCACACATCAAATCAAGACTCATTCCTCCTTTCAATATTTAGACACTTTCAAGAGTCATCAAATCACCCGTTTCATGGTTCATCATGGTTGTCCTGCTTCCCCCTGGGTTTGCTGGTTTGGAGCTGGTCAGAATGTACAACGTTGTCCTGTCCTGTCCTGTTCGTCCGTGTCTTCTGTTTAGATCACATGTGTTCCTGCACTGAAAGATTCAGTAAGAACTTGCCTCTAGCTGACTCTCAGCCCTCATTTGGTGAACTTTCCTGACAGGAGATTGTTTTTTTGTTTTCTGTCTATAATTTGTTTTGAGAAAGACATGAAAGGCATTATAGTCATGCATTGTTGCATTGCAGGTCTTGATGTCCAGTTAACTTAACAGGTACACTTATCTTTATGTGAGAGAGGAACCCATGAGTAGGACAAGCTGCATGGCAGAGAAACGGACATTATTTATATATGTATGTGGAAGTGCAAAAACATGCAGGAACATTCTTTCACAAATTAAGCCATAGACTGTTCATAGTTGTTAGCTACTCATGACTTAGTATGTGAATATTTCACACAGCATTACAAGTATTACAAGACACATTGAGTGCAATGATTTATTGTGACACGGTGCAGAAGTGAAGCATGAACAGATGGTATCTGGAAGGCCCTGCTTGTTTGTTAGCAAGAAGTATCAAGGCAACTTTTGCTGAATCTTGCCTCAAGTGTATGAAATGAAATAAAAGAAAGACGTCACGGTGTCTTGGTACCCAGGGGTCAAGGACCTTCCATGACGCAGCTGGTCTCGGTGAAAGCCTTGAGGCGACCAGGTGCCCGTGTGGTGCCTCGAGGGCAGACCACACCCTGTTCCTGCCCTACAGGCTGCAAGACGTCTGGCAAGGGCAGGGGACAGATGGCAGTGTGTGTGTGTGTGTGTGTGTGTGTGTGTGTGTGTGTGTGTGTGTGTGTGTGTGTGTGTGTGTGTGTGTGTGTGTGTGTGTGTGTGTGTGTGTGTGTGTGTGTGTGTGCGTGCGTGTGTGTGTGTGTGTTTTCACAGAGGCATTAGTTGGATATGACAGTGCAAGGTACGTACATGTTGCAAAATCAAGAGACTGATATGATTCTATGAACATTTATTGCCCTTTGATGCTACAGATGTAAAATACCCAAGAGGAGAAAAATTTTAAAAAGAAATGTACTGTCTAAGTAAAATTACTGTACATGTCTATAATGTTACTTACGAATGTGATTATACATTGCCACCATACTCTATCATATATAGTATTTGGAAATGAAAACGCAGCTGAGACTCAGGGAATGTCACTAATTTTGGAAGTATTTCATCAGCCACAGTATTTGAAAGGAAGCACTGTTGAACTGATGATGGCACCACAGGAAAAAAATCTGTCTCCACAATAATTTCTGAGGGGAGAGTGTATAACAAAATGTCATGGCAATTCATCCAAAAGTTGGTACGACATTTCACTGAAACCCACAAATGCCAATCTCATAAAGTCAGAGGCTAACTAAAGTAGATTTTAGTAATTATGTTAAATTGAATTCTTGAGAAAGAAGATTGAAGGAAAAAACAGTAAATCATCTTATAGTACATAGTACATAGTTTCAATAAAATGTTAGAAAAAGTGCTGCTACAACATAGTGTAATATACAATTTGGTCAACAAGTGCAGGAAAATGCAATTTGCACAACAAATAAAAAGACTTCTGGGAGAAAATATGTATTATGTAATCCCTAACATGCAACATTATTAATTGGTCTGATTGAAAATGAAAGTTTAAAAGAGTGTGGCAAAAATAAAATAATGACAATAGTTCCTTTGTCATCTACCTTTTTTCGCCCACAATTTTGTCTAAAAGAATAGCTGTAAGAGAATACAGTTCAGACTGTAAACGGGGGTAAGGGAGATGAAAAGGCTAAAGAATGAGATGGAGAGAAAAGGAGACAGAGAGAGAGAACCCTTTGATGTTCCCTGGTACAACACATCACAAAGTCAACTCAAAGAGTTTGTTAAAAATTCATAACATGCACACAACTAGAAAATAAGTAATGAACTTAAAGAAATAAAGATCAAGTGATTTTATACATGCCCTGACTTCAAAGAATCAAGTTGACTCGAGGGGAAGAAAATAGATAAAAATACATATCAATGATTTTTTTTCTCTCTCTGAGATTGCAGACTAATTATTCTGCAGTGCCAGAGAGTGGGCTGGACACTTGAAAATGAACCAATGAATGAACTGTAAGGAAAGCATCAAACTTTAAGAGGTGTTTTAAAGGCAATCATTCAAATGTTCTTTGTCAAATAGCCTTACATTATCGCGGGTGAACCTGCTATGCCAGTGGGAGTGCAATAGACACATCTGACTTTGCATTACAGCAACGGAACACCAGTTCCAGGCAAGGAAGCAGATAATTGCTACATAATTACATACAACAGCAGCCATTAGAATATTCGATGAAAAAAAGGAATAACACAATTATGAGAGCACAATAATGAGGATTCAATCGACATGGGGCACCATCGAACCACGAGAGAGACCTGTGTTTTCTCCCAGTTTGACTCGCATATGCTGGCCCACATTTAGCCATCTGGCAGTGGGGACCAGCATGACATGAACAGACACCAAGCAATGTAATGACTTTGTCCATATTCAGTTTTGAGTGACATTATTTGTTTTTAACTCAGCCATTCTTTTACATGAAATTGGTCTTTAGGGAAGAAATGTGATGCATGTATTTTATTCTTGGTGCCTTTGTGTAAATTTGATGGACTATGCATCATCTTATATGGGATGGTAATGAAATGACACATACAGGTAGCTACTAATCAAATGTAGACATGCTTACTTCTATTTTTAAATACCTCCACCTACCAGGTGATATCTAATCATTAGCCTGTCATTGTTATCAGTTTGCTATGCTGTAAAGTGTATATTTTCTTTCATGTGACCATATTTGTGAACTGCTATATCAACTTCTCCCTTCCTACCCATCCACCCACCTCCCTTGTCTGTTCAATCAATATTCAAAATAGTAATGCACTGAATTTGAAATTATTTCCAGCTCAAGTCAATGAATGCAACCATGAGCTCATGGTGGCGAAACCCCGGGAGCATATGAATAAATCACTAGAAAGAACAGGGGGGAAAGGAGGGGGATGCAGAGGGAGGAGTGGAACAAAACTTGATCCTTTTACCCCTCAGGTCTCCCCGTTCCCCAAAAATGTAATCGGCTTAACCCGTGGTGTTGTTGTGGGTTCTCTAGCATGAGCCTAACTGTGCCAAACTAGATCTCACCAACACCAGAGAAAGGCTAAATCAATGCCATACACCCTCTGACTAATGAGATTTCCCCTGTTGTGTTGTGGTGAATGAGGGTAAGGGCATATGTGTGTTGATGTGAATGTGTAGTGCATGTGTGCTATATGCCCTTGTGCACCGTGTGTGTTTGAGCAAGCATGCATATTTGGTAGGAGGGTGGCGGGGGGTAAACGCCTGACATTTCCTCACAGCTGGGTGCATCTTGGGCATGCTCAGGGGTAGAAAATAATGTGTACATGCTTAGGGAAGGGGATCGAAGAGCGAGGGAGCCGTTAAAGGGGTATGAGG
Organism: Antennarius striatus; assembly: GCF_040054535.1. Taxonomy (NCBI): domain Eukaryota; kingdom Metazoa; phylum Chordata; class Actinopteri; order Lophiiformes; family Antennariidae; genus Antennarius; species Antennarius striatus. The sequence continues at coordinate 16,761,751 of NC_090785.1, read as the reverse complement.
GGGAGCGAGGTGAGAAAAACAGAGAGAGAAAGATAAATGCCTCAGGTTCCCAACTGTGGTGGCATTCTAGAGAGGTGTTGTTGGAGGTCTAGTCATCTTTCATCTGTCTCTTTGCAAGGTTTGTGTTCTCTTAAACGGGTGTGGACATGCATTATTTAGCTGAATCCAGAGAGAGCGTAAGAGGAGGTAGGAGGTGCTAAAAAGGAGGGGTGAGAACAGTGTTGATTATTTGGTCAGTCAGAGATGCAAGTCTAGTTGTCCATGTGGACATTTATTCTTTATTCTTTTTCTTCTTTATTTGCACTGGCCGAGATAATAGAACATGACATGAAATTACCTTTCAATTAGTGCTGATAAATCTATGCCAGGCTTTTGGGGAGATTCCACTTTTAAGTGTGCTAACTAGGCTAATTAGCAAATGAGACCAGGGGTGTTATGAGGAGGGCTTTTTTTTCTTTTGCAGATTATCTCGTCTTTCATACTGTATCTCTTTATCCGCAACCCATATTTTAAATAATAACCCTGTCTTTTCAGAAAAACAAAAGCACTGTAGGGCTGAGGAAACATATTTACTTGCTTTACACAGGCCAATTGTCAATGCCAATTGTCCCTGAAGAACTGACAAGGATTACCATGCATAGACAGCCTGCAGCTAGGTAATAGCAGGCACACACATAACTGTAGGAAACCCTGTAATATTTACATCCTCAAATGTACTGAGAATTCCTTGAGCATAATGCACTGTTTATCACACTTTCTCTCCCTTTGCTGAAATAAAATGATTGCTTGACCTTCATATCACAGTGGTTGCTCCAGTGTGCATGAATTTATACGACACCAATACATGTTGGAGAACATGAATGTTTACTCCCATAGGAATGAGCATCCTTGGGGATGGTCAAGGGGGTATGGGCTGTAAATAATGACTAGCAAACAATACTTTGGACTTTGTCAATGCAAGGGGTTCTTGCACATTCCCCTTTCACCCACTGGGCTAACTGTAGCTTTCAAAGCAATACTAGAGATGACAGGAGTAAGTGACATGCCCATTAAGGTGCAGGGACAGAAAGGGAGAAGTAGTTGGGTGTGGTGATGTGAGAAAAAAAAGAGGGACACGTTAAGATGAAAGGGTGCATTTGTGACAGGAAAATTAATTGCTTTTCAGCATTGGGTTGAACACTTAGCCAAACAGAAGGAAAAGAAGAGGTAAACACTAAACAAGTCAATGGAGACAGGAGAGAAACAGCAAGGAGACAGTGGAAGATAACAACATGAAGGAAAAAATAGTGAAAGACGGGGTTATATGGGCCTCTCTCCTGTCAGGGGCCTTTGTTGCTTTGGTCCATAAGAAATTCTTTTGTTGTGAGTACATAATTTGTTTTATTCACAAAGTATTTTTTGTAAAGGTGAACAAAAAAATTCAAAGAAATTTTCAAGGATAAGATTCTAAAGGTACCATCGATGTACAAATGGTTTAAAAACACAGAAGCCCTTCAAGAACTGAGCTTGGCCTCCACTAAGGAAACACTAAAATTTAAAAAACAACAACAGATCAAATCTATCCATCTATCTTGTTTTAGATGACTTTTTAAAAATATTTCCACCCTTGGATCAAAGGATCTGACATTATGAAAATGGAGTTTCCATTCAGCTGGCAACAGAATGGACAACCGCTATTAAATATACCGGTAGTAAGGCCACACAGGATATATTCAGAGACTGGTATTGGACTACGCTATTCCTATTAATAAATGTGTTACATTTTGCATGAATTTAACTGTGCGTGTGGATTCAACTGTGTTTTCCTACTAAAATCAAACAAGCTGCACTATATTCTTGCAGTGTTTCTTTTTTATGAAGTAAGGTGATCATCTTTTCCCTCACACTAGTAATGGTGTCAATAAGTTGACCAAATAATCTTATGGCCACACCAAGTAAAGTAGCAATTTAAAGGGTCATTCATCAAAACACAAAGGACTTGAATACATGCAGCAATACACATAACGAATAGACACACATGGCATGCCCATTTCCATTGGGTGTTTATTTTAGGTACCTCACTGTCAATATTCCTGCTCTATGGGCACTTTGCTGTCTCACTCTCAGGGCTACATAGAAAGACAAGCACCCATTTACACTCACACTCACACCTATGGTCAATTTAGAAAGACCAAGATGCCTAAGATGAAGATGGTGGTTTCTGGAGGTGAGAGGAAGCTGGAGAGAACCCACGCAAATACGGGGAAAACATACTAACGCTGCACAGAAAGTTATTGAAACCAGGAACCTTCTTGCTGTGATGGATAGGGTTACCCACTTTGCTACCATGCTGCCCTAAATGAAATGATCAACCCCAAAACGTACTCAAGCACTCATTCATCATGTCAAGGAAAATGTAAAACAAAATAATGTGTTGATATTTATGTCTAGCTTATATGATTAGCTACTCACATGTCATTTTTACCAACCCATCTCAACCAGCCCAACACCCAAAAAACACAATAAAAAAATGGAGAATGAATAAAGGAATGCACTAAAAACACACTTTTTTTGTTCTTGAAAAATAATTTTCCTTTATTGGACTGCAGATATCCAAATTAAGGTCTATGCATGAGTCAGTTCTAAGAAAAACAACCAAAAATTCCTCATCCTGGAACAAACACCCTCCTCACTTTGTAAATTACCATGACATCTAACTTCCATGGCATGACTTTTTATGGCACAGCTATAGTTTGATGATGAATATACACTATGTCTAATAGCACTGACAACTTCATCACAGACTTCAAAGACAACATACCCTGTTCAGTAAACAGTTGTTAGATTATATTAAAGAACACTTTCTTTATTCTGTTGTGATTAAACAATCATATACTCCTGATGATCCAATTACATCTTGACAGGTTGCCATGTTGTGCATCTCTGCATGTTGACATTCACTCCAGATCATCTAAATATAACCTCATCTTATATTACCTTAAATAAGTAGAGGATGCTTCTCGACTAGCCCAGCTGACTCAAAAGTTCTACTTTTTAGATTTTTAAATGTGTAAAGCCATGCCAATTAACTCGTTGTGTAGCATCCGCCTTTACCCAGATTCACAAGGATTGTGTAAACAAAGTTACTAGCATGAGCAACAAAATTGTAAAATGATGTAGAAATACCCAGACTGTCCAAAAATTCAACTGACCATCCCAATTGTAATATACAGTCGATGTCTTGTCATTGATATTGTTGATATGAGTTTATATTGATATAAGTTTCATCAAGGTTCATAGTTTGAAATACAGTCTTTGATGGTCAAATCAACTCAAAGCAACATAGTACTGCTAATCAATGGTTAACAGCTACACTAGAAACAACAGTGACATATTTCTACATAAAAACATTGTTCCTTAACTTAAAAAGACACACCAGACATCCTTGGAAGACAGCAAAATGGTCCAGGGATATGTTCCTGGTCAGACCATTCTCCGGACAGAACATTTGTCCATGGTCTGGGTGTTAGAGACCTTGATTATTGATGCATTCCCAAGAAATATACGTACAGGCATTTCATTTGTCATGCATCGATTTATTAGTCTCATATGACTAACAATTGCTGAAAATATCCAAAGTAATGGTGAATTCATGGAGCACATTACAAGCTAAACTTAACAAACAAGACATGTCACAAATACCCTGTGATTGTTTACCAAACAGAAATACAAAACATGCTATACATATGAATAAATCCAAATACAAACTCTGTTATACAAAGGCAAAGTGCAGAATCTGGAACTTTTTTTCAAACCCCAATCAAAGTTACGTATCTTCTCTTCGATCTGTTAGTGTTGCCCTGCTTCTGCATTTTCTGATATTGCAGTTTTTATTTTTGCTTTATCTGCAAATATGCACAGCGAAAATAAAACAAAGTGCAACCACTGCACTTATTGCAGCACAACTGTTTCATCACAAATAATGTCAAATACTGCGGTTTGACTTTGTTTAGACCAACTATTTCATTATATGTGACATTATTCATGTTACTTCAATATCTAACAAAAGGTTTTATTTTATGATCAACATACAGTAGTAAGATCAAAATACATCTTTCTGCGTTAAGGGAGTTTTTCAAATTAATGAAACAATTCAACAATTAATATTCTAGGTGTGTATAGGTGGAAACAGTCAGGGAGGGCAGACACTCACACTGATGAGAAACACACAAGCAAAGGAGGCAAGTTACCTGAATCGAGAAAAGAGTTAGGTTTCAAATTAAAACAGAAAGTCACAAGACAATATGTACACAAGATGACAAATTAATGTAACTTATTTGATTTGACAGGTTTCACAACTACAAAACGTGCAAATATAACAAGCACATAGTATTTTAGTAAAATGTCATGCCTCATAAACAGTACTGAACATCTTTCAAAAACATTAAATACCTAAATGTCCATGTTTATAATTTATAATTAAGTGTTACTATAAGCATTAACATTTGTCAGTATTATGTAAAAAACATTATATTATGAAATATCATGTAATAAATTATTATTGCTAGCACTTAACATCCAGTCATCTTGATAATTTGCCCAAAAAGATGATATTGATGGTTAGATGATAAATTGTTGCCAGATTGTTTTATAATGCCTTTTAAAAATTAAAAAAAAAAAAAGCATATTACTTAACATCAAGACAAAACCACCTGGACAAAGACAAAAAATCTGCTGGCTTCAGTTTTGAAGCTTGACCCACCTTGCCACCTATGTTTGTGTTCCATCAAATAGTTATAAACAGGCAGAAGGAAACTCCTGAATCTGCCTCTTTTTCAAAGTAGCATGCTGTTGATTGTCACTAATTGCTGTGGCAGAGTGTGAAGCGCCAGTTTGATGGCTGTGTGCAAACAAATTCTGGGGTGATAAAAAGATTCGATGCTGATTGATAGATACACTTGACCATCTTCCTGTATTGAGCTTATTGACTGTCTTCACACTGCTGAAGAACAATGTGAGTGGAAGAACTAAAATAAATATGCTTTCTAACCTTCAACAGTAGAAATTAGATTAAGGTTAAGTAATGCAGTGTCATATCCTAATGAGGGAATAGGGTTTACTACGTAGTAACTTCCAAACATGTTATATAGAGTATGTTTTCCATTGGCCAGTACTATTTTAAACCAATCATCCTCCCTAAATTATGTATTGCTCCCCCACTGTTACATTTCATAACCTCTGCACACAGCACTAGCAACATAAACATAGTTGTTGTTGTTGCGATTTTTCTCAGAAGAATTTTTTGTCCTTTTTTTGGTTCTTCCTCACAGTTCTTGTAATGCTCACCATAAAAAAATAAATAAATTGATCAGAAGCCTCATTTTTATGCAACAGCATTCATGAGTTTCGTTACATTGACCATTTATACATGTGTAGAATGCAGGATGTGAGGCAGATACATGTGCACACATCTCCAGGTGGAATTTGATCTAGCTAGGAGATGTTATGTGCAGCAGTGTGTGTTTTTACAAAAGGAAAGTTATTTTTTTGCTCATTCCAGTTTTAGATTCCTTGCACATATATGTCTTAATAAAGATCATATACAATGCCTGGCTACTGGAAATTTAGAGTCTAAATTTGTGAAAACACTAGAAGTCAACCCACACTGCTTCTCCAATCAAACAGTATATGGTTGCAGTGAGAGAAAGCTGTTTAGCTGTCATTACTAAACTAAATAATTCCTTGGTTACAAATTTCCACATATTTTCATGAATATCCCAAAATACTGTACTAATTAGCTGTGGTGTTGTCAATAGGAAATCCACAAGAATTAGTTTTTGGGGTTTTTTTTCAATTTATCTTTGATGAAAAAGTACGACTCAAACATCTCATGTTCTGAAGGCAGGCCCCATGTGATGTGGCCTACAAAAGACGGACTCAGTCCACGTCACTCCTCTGTGACAATACTGCAGCATTATTCACCATTCTGAGGGTTACAATAGTTTTCTCTCCTCTGCACAGCCATTGTCTCCATCAGCAATTTGCAGAACATGAATAGGTGATTTTCTGTAATCTCTACCTGTTGCTGATGATGGATGCTGACCTGTGTTTCACTTGATGCCCATGCTTTTTCCCACAGTTTGAAATATGACTGTTCATCAGCACAATATGCCAGCTCTGCCCCCTCTTGTCATGTCTGTAATGGGCTGAAGTTCATTCTTCTGTTCTTGTTTGTCCTCTTTTGTATGGCAGGAAAATGTCTGCTGCTCAGTTTCTTACAGGAAACATGTTTGTGAATTGTTTCTCAAAGAAAACAGTCATTTTAATTCATACTGTATTTTAGAGTATTTTATTATATTAAATTAAAGTTATGACAGCCTTCACAATCAGGTTATTAACTGAAAAGGAGACACTCATTGACTGTATTCGTCCTTCAATAATTCATTCGTTCATTGTAGTACCTTGAAAATGCATGATGGATGCCTTTTTAAAATTACAGTAGTGGATTCCACTCCACTGAAACCATCAATAATGACTGGACATATTTTGAACAATGAGATCAATTATTTTTCTTATTTTTTTTATTTTGATGCATTTAATGTGACTTTGGATCTAGTTTAATGCGAATGATCACTGAGTGTTTTAACTTTTACTTTTGGCTTTCTTTTTTGGGGTGTTGCTTCTCTCATGTTTCACTTAAAGATATTATGTCATTCTTCACTGAAGCTAAATGCCCATGCTGTCCTATAACTTCCATTCTATGTCTAGATGGAAGTGTATGTAAGGGTAGGAAGAGCATGTGACACATGTACAAAAAGAAATGAATTTGTTCCACAGTTGGGAATGCAAGTGTAAGCAAGTTGACCTACTATGTACAAAGATGAAATAGCAGACAATGTATCAGCTAAACATTTGACATTTAACAACATTGAGGATAAAAAACATACTAATATGGGACAAAGACTCAGGAAAACATAAAATGCAGATTCAGGGTTTAAAATACTTAAAGAAAAGGTTCAAAGAAAATGTTTTTTTTAATCATTATATGAAGATAAAAATACACTTAACACATTTATGAGACCACAATAATACTCACATTGGATTTTATGTGCAAACATGAATGTTGTTCTTTTATGAGGAAGCTTTGCCATTACTATGCAATGCCAGGAATGTGATTTATCCCTCCAGCACAGCACAATGAGCAAATACTGTCCAGAAAAACAAAAGGACAGAATCTTGTATTGTAACGGCTAGCACTGAAAGAAACGCTCTCAATCTGAATCTTTGGACGAGCAAGGCCGGCCCAGGCCAGGCTAGAAAATCTGGAGTTCTTCCACATTAACTCCCTTTTGATTTTCTTTGCAGAATATTGATAATACATTCTCTGGAGAGATTGTCATGTATTTGTGACTATGTACTTTTTAAAAAAAAAACATTTTATTCATTGTAGACTTTTGATTTTGTGTCAAATATCTGAGGGAGCTTTTCACAGAAACAGAGATATCAACAATCATTATAAATACCTCATTTTCTGTGCATGTTGTACCAAATCTCTTTTAAGCTATGAGGAAAATTACTGAAAAGTCTCCTTTTCAGTAAATGTGTTACTGCTGAAGTGCATAAAAACACTTGGGAACAAAAAGAGTTGAAGGCTATGTCTTTCATATCATTAACTCACAAAAATTTTTACTCATTCACCTTCCTTGATGTCTTACACACACACACACACACACACACACACACACACACACACACACACACACACACACACACACACACACACACACACACACACACACACACACACACACACACACACACACACACACACACACACACACACACTATAACACATAATTCCCATCTTGGTTAAGTGGTTCAGCAGAACAACAGCAGCAGCAGTGGTGTGAGCTAGCTGTCTTCCACCCCTCACGTTTTCACCTTTCACCTCCTGCCATTTTAGCCACGGTGATTTCATTAGTGACTCTGAATATAAATACATAGGTGGGTCATCTCCTTTGTTCTCAGCTGACACATGAAGACACTGCTTCAACCAACGTAACAGGAAGAGAATGATGGACAGGAGAGGGGAAATGCAAAAAACAATAAGAATCAGATTCCAGGACATATGACAGCTGCTGAGACACTCCACAAGTGTTGTTCGCTGCGTCTTGACATAATTCTTTTCCACCTAGTTCACCTAATGTCACACTGCTTTTTCTCTCCTTCTCCACCTCTCAGTCTTGGTTTCTGTCTTTTACCACTTCCTTCTGCACACTTGTCCTTGTGCAAGCTGCTGCCTGCCCTGCTATCTTTGAAATGCAAATATCCTTCGAGACGATCAAGGTATTACAATGTAGCTGTTTGAAGAGAGTATGACTATTTATGGCTTTCATACTATTATATGTGAACTGCTGAACCAGAGTATGACCACTGATTATGTGGATAATGTATATAGTAGCAAAGAAGGAAAATGTGTATATTACATTCTTATCTATACTGTGCATGCAGCTGCATACAGACATCACACGAAAATGCTATGTTACTCTTTGCAGCGAAGGAATCATATGAGATCTGACATCCCAAAAATTGACATTTCCAATTGGGACACATTTCTTCAAAGGTAATACAGAGGGTTGCTGTATGCATATAGTGCCATAAAAACTGCTTGCAGCCAGCAGTGTGTCAGACTCAAACAAATTAGCAATAGGTTGAAATATCTTTGTTGAACAAATTGCCACTGGGTCACACTTCCCAGAGGATGAATCGTGGCACTTATTTTTTTCTGACATCAGTGGCCTCTCCCTCATGTATAAGTGTTTGCCATTGTGTAACCTGCAATTCTAATGAGAAAATAGGCTAAACTATTCTTCTTGTCACAAAAGAATAGATAAAACATTGTGAGGCTTAAGTGTCAGAACAATATCAGGTAAATTTGTGATTTATCCAAGGTCCATGTACTTGAGTCTAGCTAGCTTAACATAAATCAAAGCTGTTTGTGTAATTTGTCATCAATCTAGCTCATTGCGTTCTAACTTTAATACCTGCAAAACGTTCTTCCTGTAAATCATGACCCAGGACCTTCTTAATTTGTGTTCCTACTCACCAAGACATTCTTGATCTGACCGCAGATGTATGTATGTAAATGACTCCTGGGACAAGTGGACTTGAATTGATTCTGTATGAATTGAAGCACACTGAAATGCAGAACTGCATCCCATCCTGGGCGAGGTGATGCATGTGACCAACGCTTCACCAGATGCAAGATCACTTGTTAAGTTTAAATTGACAAATCATGTTTGTATTCAATTTTTTTCCACTGCAAAATGATCGTCATCATTGAAGTCAGTGCTTTGTAACAAGCTAGGGAGTAAATCCTTGTTTCAATGATGGTGGGTGGAGGGCTGCTCCTGTGATCTGGCATGTAGAACCTAAGGTTGCCAGCTTATCAAACTAAATCTTATGCCAGCTTCTTTACTAAAATATGTTTCTTCTAGTTTCTCTCAACCATAAAGTTCAAATGCAGGACTCATAGATTCATCTTCCAACCGCTTTATCCGTTTTAGCGGGTCGCAAGGACCACACAGAGCCACACAGAGACGGACAAACACGCACTCACACTCTCATACCTACGGGCAATTTGGAACAGCCAATCAGTCTGAAGCGCATGTTTGTGGAGTTGGCAGGAAGCCGGAGAACCCAGAGAAAAACCCACGCAGACACGGGGAGAACATGCAAACTCCACACAGAGCGGGGCGCGAACCCGGAACCGCCTAGATGTGTTGCGAAAGCGCTACCCACTGCACCACCGTGTCTCAAAATGCAGGACTGTTTGTTATATTAGGGGCTGTTCCAAATGTTACAACAACGTTTTAAGATGACTTGGATATGCTGTTCGAGGCAAACAAAGTTGTCCAAAAAATACAATTAAGCTTACATTGTGAATAAAATGGGGACATCTACAGGAAATTCAAGATGTCCAAAATTCAGGATTTTTGACGTAATTTGATCACTGGAATCTTTTAGTCTTCAGCATAATCACAATTCACTGCAGTCAGGATAAGCAACATAATATGTTTTAATGCCACTATTGACTTACACTATAGCAGCAAAACTTAAAAAAGATTAATTAGATTTAAGACTCAGTGGGTTTTTGCATAGAGGTTGAAAGTGGGGACATGTCCAGATACTGTAACATAATGGTGTAGCACTATGGTGGCTCTCTAGCCTGTGGAAAAGCATGCTGTTCTCAGTTGGTTCACAATTTAAACGAACCGCTGGTGCAGCAGCTGAACTCGCTCTAAGTTTGCTTTGGTGGAAAGGGGATCTGAAAGGATGTCACCCACTAGAGTTTCAGAGAATAGTATATGAAGTACTCTTTTCATTCGTTCATTCGTTCATTCATTCATTCATTCATTCATTCATTCATTCATTCATTCATTCATTCATTCATTCATTATATCTTTAACTCCTATTCTTCCAATATTCTCCCAGAAGATTTTTAATCCCACTCATTTTCTCACCAACAGCAAACATCATTCTCAACCTAAGCCCCAGTCTTTGATCAGATCTTCAAAGACGTGTCATCAAAGCCCATCAGGTTAGATGTAAACTAAGAAAAAAGTGAGAAAGAGTAGCGGGCTGCACAAACGCAGACAGTGTCAGGCCATAGATTACTGAATACTACCACAGCATACGCAATGCAGGAGCTGCTTGTTGGGATGCAGAAGTGGGTAGGTGGGTTAAGATGCACACGAGACACCATTTAACTCCAGTAACAGCAGGAGAATGACAATAAATGACAAAGAGATGGAAACGTCCACCCTGTAGGGAAACAGGAAATCTAAGGGCACTCTTCAATCAACATAAAGCTATTCCCCGGTGGCATGACATCTGTAACATGCACCAACATTACATATCATTGCAGCGACAGAGATAATGAGCCATGTGTCAAGTGGGAGGAGGAAAAGCAGGATGTTTTGGTTATAGAATAATAGAGGCCAGTGAAGAGAAATGATCTTCATGGATAAATGCTTGGATCACTTAGTGACGTACTCCCTGGCTTTGCTCAATTTAAAAGAGACAGATTCACATGTAATGTATCCACAGCAATACATTGCATTACTCCCTTTTTTCCAGTGCTGAAATATGAGTGCTATGTCACCTAAGGCTGCCAAGCTAACCATTTGCTTAATATAGGAGGGAGCGACAAAGTAAGAGAGGGAGAGAGAAAGAGAGAGAGAAAGGAAGCACTAAATGGCTTGATGGAATGAGAGAGAAAGAGCGATAGAGCCTCCCGAGGAGCAGTGCCATCTGCATGTGAATGAGTCTCACCCGGGGAGATCTCTTTTGGAGAAATTAATGATCTCAGGAAAGCAGAACAGAGCCTGGGTGCTCCACGGAAAAAAAGGAACGAGCCTCCCGCCAACTGGGTCTCTTTCTCCTTTGCTTTTTGTACTCATCCAGATATTTAATTCCATGGGCATCTCCTGGGAGTCCAATGCAGGCTTGTTTAAATATAATTATTTGAGGGGAACTGGGAGGCATTTGGTGAAAAGGTTATAATCAGAGAACAAGAAAGGAGTGTTATATTACAAAGGAAGACTGAGTTTGAGACAGAGATCAGGTTAAAAAAACAAAACAAATAAAAAGTGCAAGGCTGCTTTCAATGGTTCTTACATTGAGTTGACGGCTGCACACCTGGGTGGTGAGATGTGATAGCAAAAGGAGCAAGAACAGGCTAATAAAGGATAATCAGCCCTATATTGTAGAGACCTCTATTTCTCACTCCATACCTCATTATTTCTTTTGTAGACATGTCAATGTACTGTATGGCAAAGCTATGTCAGAATAATTCTTCAACGGGTTTCTCAGAGACATTTTTGCACTTGTCTAAGTGTGTGTTCAAGAATAATGAAAGTTTAAAATAACTTTCTACAGTCGTAAAAGAAGTCTGACTTCTGTGTATTTAACTTTAAAGTTTCATTTTTGAAATAATTTTTGTTTAATTTGAGCTCACTTTTTACATTTTTATACTATAATAGATGGGTTTTAATGACACAATGTGCTTCATTCATGTATTCATGCATTAATTCACTCACAATGAAAATGTGACAATTTAACTGCCTTGTCTTTTTGACACGTATCCAAAAATACAGGTCACAGGTCATGCTGGAGTCTATCCCAGCTTACATAGTTCTCTGAACAACAATGGACCCACACTGTAGTTGTAGTTGAATATCAATCATAAATTTAACCTGTTTGTATCAGCATAGTATATGCATTATTATATGTAAGGAATTAGGATATAACTCTACATTAATTCTGTTTATTTATTCATTTAGTTAGTTTTTTTCGGACATGTTAATATAACTGACTTTACTCCTTCATCAAATTTACAACATCAACAACAACATCCAAAAAAAAGGGCTGACAGGTAGAAGCCAATTGATAATGTGATAATGACATTTTAAAATGTTATGCACTCATTAAGTCATTATGAATAATAAATAAGAAGTGCTACTGTGGAATAATGCCCAAATTTTCTTAAAGTCAGTTGTACATTCCTGAGGTCATGTGTGTCCAAATGTTCACTTAAGATACCTTCATAACAGCAATAGTTTTATAAAGAATCTCTTCTAGTCGTGGCTAGATGGGTGAGGCAAAGTGCCTGACGGCAGCTCTTACAGTTTAGTGCTCACATTTGGCTGTTTACAAAGTCTAAAAAGTGTGTCCCTGAAGCTGGCCATGCAGCTGCAAAAGAGGAGATTGCATTTTCACTCCACTGTGAGGCTTGTGGTCTCCTCATCAGATCTGACAGGCAGTATGACAAGTCCTATCTGCCAGCTAGCTGATAAGTGTAGCTCGAGCTTCGCTTAGGTCTGCCTCAATCAAATCACACGACAGTCCCAGTGAATGGCATTCACTCAGTACAGGCAGGAGGGCTGCCCTAGCTCAGTGACTAATACTGTACCACACTAAGCCACTAGTGGAAAACCAGCCATGCGGAATCATAGTGTATAATGTTAGATATGCCACTACAGGTAGAGTTCTGCAGACATTTATTTGGTTTTTATTATAGTTTCTGCAGTAGAGTGCACACTGCACAGAGAGAGACCTTAATCTAGTAAATGTTGTTTTATAAACACACTATGCTGTTACAAGTTCATATGTCCCATCCGAAATGTTGTTTACTGCTTTATTCTGAAATTTTAAATTGATTTAAATCAACGTGCAGTATCACATTTTTATTAGTATTATATAATTGTTTCAATTACAATCATTGAGAGTACAGAAACATCCTCAGTGTGTTTTACAAACATCCACTTTAAAGAAATAAAAGAGCACTCCTCAAAATGTCATGATACCAACTGCGTATGTTGAATTGAAGTTATAACCCTGCCTCTGATCCAATACAAACTTCAAAGTGACCTTGGCACTTCAGAGTCAATCCAAGCCACCTTTTTGACACCCCCAAGCCAGACATGTACGTCCAGCCTGTATAGAAATATTTTCAAAGTTCTCTGCATATTCGCTTATGCATGGTATAAAAAGATACTGTGAGGACACAGTTTCTATTAAATCAAAACACTGGGAGAAGGATGGTACTGAGTTAGTGGGTCTCTCTGTATGCAATCATGCTGCAATTTTACCCCAGTAATCCTCAGTCATTTTGACAATAACGCTTCATAGAGAACCTAGCCAAGTCCAATTAACAATGTCTGTTACCATCTTTTGTTGAAAAGAGCCACATATGGGCTTTCATTTGGGACAATAGTAGAGCTGTAATGTGCACTAACAAATGGTATTTTTGACTTCCCTCTGTTTTGGAGAGAGAAAGGAAGGTGACAGAAAAGGGAATTGGCAAGTTCCACTATTGCACTAGTTGTCAGTTTCCTCTGAATTTACTCTTGGTGTATTGTTCTAAAATGTGCCACACCAAAGCTGAGCAGCTATGTGTTGTATGTATATATTGAACCGAAGTTTAAGTAGAGCCTATATTTTGATTGATTTAAATTAATCATATACCGAATTTCCAAATTAAAGGTCAAAGGTATGAGCCCTTTCTGGGGCTTTCACACACAATACAAGGTCTTTATGAACAGATGCTGTTTGGTTAGCAGTCATTTAAATGAATCTGTTACAATCCCAGCTCTCTTGTGCTATAGTTCCTTGATGCATTGTGTTTTAACAGCATCTAGTTAACATTGGCTTATAAATTAGGCATGGAAATTCATTGACAGCTGAGTAAACTCCATCTGCTTCTCACTGGAAGCTACAGAAAAAAAATTAAGTAAAGAGAGACAACTGAAAGACAAAAAAATAATTGAATATTGATATTACACTTTGTGTAATCACTAGGCTTTCAAAAATTCCAAAAGAATTTCGACTCTATGCGTCGTATCAGAGGGCATCGGCCCTAAGCTTCAAGATAAATACTCCCACGGAAACCATGGTGGTGGGGGCTGATGACTCTTCTGAGACCAATGACACTGACATGATGAAGTATGTGGATTTGTGAAGTTGTTCCAGATGTCCCCAGTTCCAGTTTCCTCTGCTGTCCTCAGTATTCTGAATTCGGTCCACCTCAGTCCACTCATTTCTGTCTCTTGTGTTGCTGCAGCCACCTGCATTCCATCTGGGATCAGGCTCCACCCTATGCTCTGCACAAACCACGGTTTTGCACCCAGATGTAGTTACTTGTCCTACTTTACAAGATTCCTGATTTTCTATGTGATGTTTGCTTATTTCCTGGATGTTGCCTGTCTCCTGGCCCATGGCCATAACATATCCTGTTTATGTAACAATTTTACAGTAAAATGTCCTTTTTTTTCATAGCTTTTTAAAAAAGATCAGTATGAAAATATTTTTAAAATGTACACTCACATCCCCAAAATTGCTGTGCTGTAGTATACATGATAAAGCGGTAGTTAGAGATGCAATGTTTTAAAATCAACACTTCAGTGCTGATTTAGCTAATGTTGTTTGGAGGCTAATAACAGCAGCACAAAGTCTGCAGCAGTTACAAAAGTGGCATTATTTTATTTTATTTTTCGTTCTGGCCATTGTATCTGCCTGGAATAGGTGTGTCATAATTTTCAGGGGGATTGCATTTTTGACGGTTGGTATGGTAACAGTAGAACAGGTTTTTTGGGGTTTTTTTTAGTTTACACTTAGTAATGCGGTATAAAAAAACCCAGATCTGGAACATACATTGTCATGTAAAAGGTATGGTCAAAATACAACGAAAAGTTGCCATTTTTAATTGAAATGGTTGTCATGTAAATAACCCCTGAACTGAACATGTGTGAGAGGTGTGATGACAGAATGATATGAGAAATAAACTGTGTCCTTATAAGAATGAAAATGAATAGTCCACTTCCCAATTTTCAGTAGAACTTGGATTGTTTTGTCTTTTCCAGATTTTCCTAATTTTACCTCTGTCATTAAGAAAGTATTTAATTACACAACAAAATCAAGATTCCTGTGGTGTCATTTTGTATTTTTTTTGTTTTGTATTTTTGAATAACAGTTTCAACCAAATCTCAGTGGTTTAATCATTTCACTCTGTTCAATTACTTACTTAAACGCAATCTGAAGTTCCCAAATCACACTTTGCCTAGAATGTTTATCATAATATTAATAATTTGAATAATTAATAATGAACAAATTATTCAAATAAGATTAACTAAGACAATTGTAAGGACAAACTGTTGCTGAGGATGACTGAAAGGTAATAATTGGAATTTTTGTTGTGCTTGTTTTATCATGCTGCTATTTCTGTCGAGACAAATTTGCCATATGCCAGTCTGGCTGAAATGCAAATATTTTTTATTATGATATCTTTCAATAACTTATTCACAATTAAATTGATGAGACATACTTGATATGAGTTTTCATAATAATTTTGGGCATTTGTATCTTCAAATAATTCATATAACTGTACAATACAGTAGATTTTAAGTCTTGGTAAGTTGTCACTGTGTTGTACAAGTGATGATGTTCCTGATGCACCTCTAAAGCCACAACCAGCAAAGAAGCTCACCTTCTTTCTCTCTTCTGCCAACCTCTTTCAGCTGCATACAGAAGCTGTATTGTTGATTACCTCAAAAACGCCTGGGATCCAACTTCCACTGGGTGGGTAGTTGCAGTCCAGCCGTCCTCCCTACCCTCTACTGCCAGATCGGTGTACTTGAGCTGCATGAACTCCTTTGATGGTGGTATACCGTCCTCCTGATAGTGAGTTTAATAATGATAGCCTTTTTTGGAAGCTTGGTACCACTTTCCCATCTGGTGTCAGATTTGTTTGTATGATCTCAAGTGGACAGACTAGCTGCTTGCCAAGGTTGATCCACATCTCCCACGACTTTCCAGGAGGATATGATTTTCTCCTTCCTTGAGAAAAGGTGTGAGCTTTTTGCAGTTTGCCTGAAGAGTTGTTTGCTGCCAGCCTGTAACTCTCCAGCAGCTCTACTGGCTTCCATAGCGTTTGATTGTATACCACCACCTGATGAGACCCTGTGCCAACACAACCATGCTCCTTGACAGAATGTGCTGCAAACTCATGTTCGTTCTGTGGAGCAATGGGATCTTGCCCTCACTCTGAAACCACTGGGAGAGATTACGAGAACATGGAAAGATACCATACGCTGCCCTTAAGAGGACGTTCAGCCACACCTGAGGAGCTCGCCAGATGTCAGTCCAGCTGATATAATCTATCTTAGTTGTGAAATATTATAATACAGTATGTCACAGTTAATTAAATACTTGCTTCATTCATTATTTGCACATCATTAACCAACAGCTATTGCAAAATTGATCAGTATTATAGAGCTGCTACATACTAAATATTCTTTGTCAGTCAAGAATAACTGGAATGTTACATTTTAATCACCACAGGAATTTACTCAGCAAAAGCCTCTCTTTAATGACCATTAATTGCACACACAAAATATAACCTTATAAAAAGTTGTAGGCTACATTGGATTTTATACATATGTGAAGTGTGCAGGAGATGTAAAGCTAGTGTGTTTTAATGAGACCAAAAAAAGAAGGTATTTTTTATGATGAAATTTAAATATAACTAAATAATATAATGTAATTAATAGTATTCAAATAATCTTGTTTTTTTTCTTTGTGAAACCTTATGATCAATACAAGATATGAACAGAGAAAGCAGTGTGTTTGTGTTCTGTGTGGTCTGGCAGTCACCCACTAATTTGTTTCCTGAGTTTACTAGTTTAGCACTAGGCCTGCTGAAATTACCCAACAGTCAACCATTATAGCCTCACTGGAACCCAGATAGTTAGAGGGGAGCATTACAGTCTCTGATACAGTCTCTGATACATAACATACTCCTGTATGTTAGTCTACAGTGCAGTAAGAACCACTCTGAGCATCATGCTACATTACATGTTCATGAGTGTTGGGGAGATTGAGAAACAAGCAAAGCAGTTAGCTGGCTAAAGGGTTAAAGTTTGATAAATGAACGAAGCATAAGAGATGTTACTTTCCATTCAAGTCAGGGAGGTAGAAACACAGGACACTTAAGGGGAAATACTTTGACATTCAGTGAAGCTGGCCATAGTCTTTCCAATAAAGAGTGGATTCTATGCAGCCCTTCTACCTCAAAATAACATGTGGATCAATCAAAAACAATGCTCTCCGCTCCCCCTAGTAACTCCACAGGTGGAACCAGGAAATACAATGTGGACAGACTAGCTGCTTGCAATTCTGACTATAAAGTCAAAATTGCACAGCTGAACACTCCATACAAACTCTATTTATCCCCTGTCCAGCCAGGTATAACATCACCTGTGTTGGAAGACCAGGGTTGTCACTCTTATTCATTGTGGTCAGGATTCCTGCCTCTGCCCTCAGTCCACGATCATGAAACTTTTTTTATTGTATGTTTGGTTTTTTTTGTGTGAAGGCATTTCTTGCATGCATAAACTTGTTAGAACCAATCGAAACCTTAGAAATAGCATAATCTTACTTAATGAATGTAAGATTATGCTATGTAAAGGAGGGCCTTATGGGGCCTGAATTTTATTTTTGTTTTTAACTTTACTAATTTCTATTGAATTGTTCTTTGAAACGGTTAGCCCTCTCATTATTAATTTGACTATCCAAAATGGACTTATGATGCACATTTTAAATTACTTATATCAATGGTGCTTTAAAATTTTTGCTTGGCTTTCCCTTAGTACTTGATAAAAATATTACCGTTTCCACTAGTGTGTAGTATGCCTTACAACCTGTGGGGTTTAAGGAATGGCCACTTTTGCAAAAATTCATTTTATAAATGTGAGTTAATGTGATGATGACTAAATGAAAAAGGTAGAACTTATTTGTAAGAGCAATGCAGCAGCCGTATATTGTCCAATACCCACACCTGCTATCTCATAATTCATCTTACCTTGGAGAGAGGAATTATAATTATATTGTGGACTTTATATGTCATCGCCAGGAGACTAGCATTAGTGGTGCAGCAAATACCATCAGTAATAAACAAGACAAACTAACCAACACAATCCACAGCATTTAATAACTTAAACCAAGTTCATAGTGAAGAAAATGAGAGGTAACAGTGAATCAGTGATACTGCCAAGCCATTCCTCCTCCTTATGCTATTTTGAAACAGCCAGAATAACATTGCATTGTAAAAAAATATTAAATAATGTAATTAAAGTTTTAAAAATGCTGAGGACTACGGGCACGATGGCTGTGGATCAATAGGTTAAGAAGTATCTTTTAGCAAGATACTGGTAACCCAATTAGTACCAAGTTGTCACGATGGCGTCCCACTGATCGACAGGGATCGGTCGGACATAGAGAAAGGATTTCCTTGTGTAGAATTAACAAAACAAAAATAAGTTGTGAATGACTTTGTACATAGTACTATTAAGCAAAAGTTTGAAACTAGTGGTGTCTCAGCAATTCATTCATTCATCAATCAAGTTTTGCGAGTGTATTGACTCATCAGAAAAATAAATCATTCCAGGCCTAATTTACCCAATGAATTACACAGGATAACTCATATAGAATGCAATAAGGACAAACAGGTATCTTTCAAGTACTCACCCTTGGCTCTTGGCCCATTTCGAAAAGATACTTGTCACTGGGTATAACAACTTTTCTGAGAGAAACTCCAAGACAACAGTGACAGTTTGAATTATAAATCAGCATTTCCTCTTGAATTTTATTACCCTTTAGTCTGCCAGCTCAATTTGTGTGTCCCATCCACAGATTGTCTATATAAAATGAAGAGATTTATTTTTCAGTTGACTGTTATATGTGATAATGTTGCAATCAAAGATGAAATCTGTCACCAAAATGTTAGTAATACACTGGAAGCACTTCAGCAGCATCAATAACAAGAGTCATCTGAAAATGACAAATCCCCTCTATCCCCACAAAATAATTCACAACTGCTTCATATGACAGATATGTGTGTAAAACTAGAATGTAGCTGTAGAATGTAAATGATTGGTCATCAAGACTTGTTGAAAACACGCAAACAGAACATATGCAGAAAATCCAAAACATTGATGAACACGATTAATCATTGTGGTTATTATACAAATTTGGTGTCTATTTTATGCATAGATTCTAAGATATGCACCGGAAAGACTGTCTACATCTAGCCTATTAATTTAATGTTATATGAAAGGCATGGTTTATTTGAGCGACTATCTTCAGTGGTAATGTCAAAAATGGTTTGTACTTGAACAGAGGACAACAAATTTAACCAGGGAGACATTTACCTCCCTGATTAATCAAGAAGAAAATATTATATTTCTATTTGATACTATACGCCTACACCATATGGATGTGAGTATTCTTTATTTATTCCGGTCAAGCTCCACAGACAGTTGATTTTTTTCTTTATTTTTACTATTTCAACTGTTAAATAACATGACTGATGATTTCCTATGTTGTTGTGACAGAAGGCTGAATTTGAATGTTCACATTAATGTAAAAACTTTCTGATTAACTGATCCCTTTTTTTCAAAAGACGACATTTTGTAAGTGTTTATTTTGTATCTGGAACTATATTTAGATTTGCACATTAGCATAACCTGCTTTTATGTTCTATTTACCATTCATATTTAAAAAATTGATTCCTTTTAAATATTTCTTCTCTGTTATATGGGACATTTCTCTGTGTTGTTGGGATAATAAGTGCTTCTACATTCCTTTTTCAAGTTAAATCTTTAAATGTAGGACAGCGTGTATAAGAAGTCTTTTTTCTTTGAACTGCTTTTGAATAGTAATGTACTGATTTTTATTAAAGCTCTTGTCTAATGTGCTTTTTGGATCCTAGGTTTACAGAGGCAAGATCTGTGGTGTCACAATATGCTGGAGTCGACATGTTTACCTGCTGACTAACGTTAATATTTATCAAGTGCAACATGCTGTAGTTAGTCTAAATTCTCCAAAAAACAAGCAGTAACATGTAATAAATTTTTCTGGAAACAGGATCCTGGCCATATGTCAATGTCCACGACCACTGACTCTTTGTGAAGGAGTAAAGGGCAATATTGAGTCAAACCTCCTTTGATTCCAGCAGATAATTGATTTACTACAAGTTTCAAATCATTAAACATTGCTGGACCAGTGCCAATCAGCCCAGCCTGTCAATGAACTCTGCTGGGAATATGGTGTCAGTGTTTTTCCTAAGCTGGAAACTTGTGAAAACTGTGCACCTTAAGATGCATCCATGCAAACACAATTATCATCTGTTACTTTCTCACGAGTCTTTCTCTGACCATTGAGACTTGTTCCTTAACATAAAGACTATTTATTATTTTATAACTGGCAATAATATAATCATAAACTTAATAGCTGCACATATTTAGGACAAGCAGGGTAGCACAGTGGCGCAGTGGGTAGCGCTGTCGCCGCACAGCCAGGTGGTTCCGAGTTTGCATCCCACTTTTTCAGAGTTTGCATGTTGTCCCCATGTCTGCGTTGGTTCTCCCCGAGTTCTCCAGCTTCTTCCCACCTCCAAAAACATGCACTTCAGGCAAATTACCTGGTCTCAAATTGCCCGTAGGTGTGTGTGCGTGCATGTTTGTCTGCGTCCACGTGGCTCCGTGGTGCACCGGCGTCGCGCCCGGAGTATACTCTGCCTCATGCCCTCTGTCCGCTGGTATAGGCTCTTGCAAACCCGGCAACAGTGGAAGTAGCAGGTATTGAAAATGTAGGACAAGCATGAAAACCTCATATGGACAATCCAGCAGGAATTAATGTGATTTAAGAATAAAAACAATACATTTTATATGAGTTTTTGGATTATCTTATCATCACATATAAAAAGCCATCCAGAACAAAGTGCATGTCCCAGTGAGTCAAAGGAAACTGAACCCATGCAGAGAGGCCATCCAAGATACTTCTGACCGTAAATAATATTCTCTACATTACATTTACTAGCAAGCATTTATAACTGGACAAATTCCAAACTTGTCTGGCACTAATTCAAAATCAGACCACATCTGTAAAAAATTATAAAAGCTTTACATTTATCTCATGGTATAGGTCACAGACATTAAAGACACTGTTGAACTAATTGATCTCAATTATATAGAAAAATATTCGTTTTAAAATCATGGATCTGCTGCAGGGGTTGAATGCTTAGTGTAGTCCTGGTACTATAATGTGATATTTATATGAACAAAGGGTATCCTGTAGCAAAGGTAGTTTGGTGTGACATTGTATGTAGTGTTTGCAGACAATTTCTGTTTTACTTTCCCTCTTATTACAGCTTCTTAATGTTTCCTTCAATTCTATCCAGTGATCAAGTAAAAGCAATCAGATCCTCCTCAGCGCTGAGACATGTCAGCCAAATCAATAAAAATGATAAACCCTTAACAAACGCCACTCCTCATCCACTCAAATTCCACCACTCCTGCCAGTATGAAAGCCTCTGTGCACAATAATACCTTTTAATATTTATTTACACCCCAAGAAAATCAATAAATAGATTTCAAATTGTGCTGCAAGACACCCGCTTGCCCTTTATAGCTCTTTTTAATGAAGGTTTTAGTCCATCTGAGATGGGAGTGGAATGTCTAAATGAAATGAAATGCGCTTCTAGTATTTTGGGCTGGAAATAGAGTGGATAGAACAAGCATTTTATTCTGTATTTATTCTGGTGTGTGTGTGTGTGTGTGTGTGTGTGTGTGTGTGTGTGTGTGTGTGTGTGTGTGTGTGTGTGTGTGTGTGTGTGTGTGTGTGTGTGTGTGTGTGTGTGTGTGTGTGTGTGTGTGTGAGCTCGTGCATGCAGCTTTAGCTGACGCTGTTTGCAGCAACACGGAGAAGGAGAGAAAGTCTGAATCAGGGCTTTCAGTAATCAGTGTCACATTGTCAGGGAGGCTGCATCTGACTAATGAGAGGTGCTGACAGCCTGCTGCATACTCTCCTGGCTCTGCTGAGTGGGACGGATCTGTTTCAGGGCCTTTGTCAGGTTCATTCTCCTTCTGCTCCTTTCTGTCTCACTATCTCTCCCTGCTTTCTTCTTTTTCTCTCTCCAAGTGTCAAGGAGAGCAATGACCACTGGTCAGTCCCAAGGACACCTCCTGGCAGTCCACATGGAGATAAATTGACCAAGGGGGACAAGGTGTCTCCAAAATTGCTTCGGAGATAAAGAGCTTTTGAATGTTCCATTCCCCCCTAGGACTGAAAACTGCAGATCTTGTCAAAATTGGGCCAGACAAGAAAAAGAGGGGCAGAACTCATTGTCAGTAAAAAAGGCAAAATAGGAAAGGAATGGAAGGCAGGGTCAATATCAGAGCAGAATGTGTCGGGACTGATAGAAAAGGAATAAGCCAGTAAGGTGACATAGTCTCCAAATCAGCATGTTGTGTATCAAAGGCCAGAGGCAAAATCCCTCCAGGATGTTATATGTGGTTGACCTAAAGCACAGATTACCTCTGTGTGATGTGCATTATCTTTTACAATCACAAAACGTAGGCATTTGTTGAATACAGATATGATGAAATATGCCAGATATTATTGAAAGACGCAAATATATTATCCTATTGGCTATGTTTTCTCTCCTGCTGTAAGCCAGTGATTTAATCTATTAGTATTTAATATCAGAAATATAGAAATGTCTATCATGACTTTCAGGGTCAGAGGGTCAAGTTAGATCAATAGTGCAATTATTAACTGATCAGTCTTGTTTACAATCAAGTGAAAACCATTGAGGAATTCCAGAATCACATGAGGTCGATGGAAATAATGTTAGAGGCTTCAACATTCCGCAGCAGTCCTTCTGAAGATGTCACTTCTTAGAAGAAATTTGTTGATGTATCATGTAGCTCACTTTTGTGTATTGCGGGTCTGTCATTGTTTTAAATTACAGTAACCACCCACCAAACATTTGTCAAGTCTGTTCCCAGTGCTCCCATCTGACACACCAATTTGTTTGTGCAAATCCCCCATGGAAATTCTAACTTTAACACAAAGCTACACTAATCAATATGCCAAAAGTAGAGACAATACATGTAGGTTGTGCTGAATGGTATTCAATTTATAGGAGTGTTTCTCACTTCAGTCATCTTAGCTAGCTGTCTCTAGTCAGGCCTACCTTTGAGCTAATCAGGCCGTCTCAGTTCCTTAGATCCCCCGTGGGACAGTGGAGCCACCAGCACACTTAATTGGTTCATTTGTTCCGTCATGTTTTGCTGAGCAGAGACAGAATGAAAGGAAATGCTGCATTGGAACCATTGTCTCCACAGTTGTCTCCAAGGATAAGGATAAGTGACACATGAATGCTCTCCCAGATAGATAAATAGAAGAATGGGAGATAGATAAAGTGTCTAATGAAAGGATGAAGGTGATTTATTTTCTTGCACCGGAGCGAAGGTCTTTGTTCGTCCATCAGTGGAGACAACTGTGAAGAGTAGAAAATAAAACTAACAGCAGGCTTTGTGGATCTTTTCTTCCATGTTGTAGTATAAATGCACCTTTTAATTGCTTTTGAAACAGATTCCCTTCATTTTCTTTTGCTTTCATTTTGAGTGTAATTAAAATCCAAAAAGTTAAAGACTTGATTCCACGCTGTTTGCTGTTTCTTCTAATGTTACAATTATTCTTTTATATCTTGTGTCTTTCCCCACTATAAACATACTGTGGAAATCTGTGAGCAGCTCTAATGTGTATCTAACTGATGACCTACAATATTTAAACAATCAACTGCAGACCAAATACACCCATCATGCCTATGGTATTCCCTGCTGACAGTCTGGCTAGCAGGACTTTGGTTTGAGGAACAGAACAAAGACCAGAGGCTGCAGATCTGGACTTAACTTTCCAGGTCACAATATGATGGAGCATGTATGGCAGGGGTGTCAAACTCATTTTCACCGGGCCACATAAGCATAACGGTTGTCCTCAGTGGGTCAGATGTCATCAATAAAAGTAACTAAATGTAACTCAATGTAATGTGAAATAAATGTAAAATAAATGTAACTACTCCTGTATGATAAATAACTCAGAATTTATTACTAATTCAAGTTACAAACATACAGTTACACAGAAAAAAACATGTTACTTGTTTCTCTGTTACAGCATTAATCATTTTAATTTGTCATGTCTCTTCAGTCAAAGATGAAACTATTCAAGTGAATAAAGAAATACAACATCAAAACCTAGTTAGGACATTAACTTTGTTCAAACTGTTTTTGTCAAAGTTAAAATGGGCTTAATTACTGCATTGTGCGAAATGTAATTTTCGGTCAAATCATACTTTTGACCTATTTATTTTTAAATACTTTGACTCTTATGCGGCCGTGGGCCACATAAAATGATGTGGCTGGCCACATCTGGCCCCTGGGCCTTGAGTTTGAAACATGTGATCTACGGCATGTCCCAACTTGAACCTGAAACATTTCAACCACTCACACTGAGCAGCCAAAGCCAAAAATATATTCACACATTAAGACTGTTGTAACAAGTAGTTGTGGCAAATGTGATTTTAGCATAGCATTCACAAAATCTAATCAGAAAATAAAATAATATTCTAAAGAGGACACAGGAAGTAGTACATTAAGGAATATAACTGGTAATGTAAGTATATGGACAACAATGGTGAGGACAAATATGTTTAGATTACTTCTGTGAGCTCACAGTGTCTTGTTTAAATATTTTTTTAATATGATTTATTTAATGAAAATGTTGGGTCTTAATAGTTTGTTATTTTAAATTAAAAAAAGTTATGCCAAAATGTGTAACATTATGAACATTAAATGTCTTGAAGGCCTAATTGAGACTCTAGAAATAGAAACATAGGAGTGGCAATGCTGTTTGCTGATTTCTTCTCTCGTTTACTTCACAGTGGTATACAAAAAAAAAATGCTAAAAACATTTTGCTTAAGGTGATGACAAAAAATACGAAACAGTTATTCCAATATAAGACTGTGATATAAAGAGCTTACTTGACACTGTGACTCTGCATGTGTTCCTCAAGCTTATCCCTCCCATCTGATGAATGGGGTCTACTGGAGCGGGAGGAAGGCATGAAGGCAAAAGGAGTTGGAAGGAAAGAAGAAGGAAAGGATGACCAACCAAGGCACCATGCAGCTTAATTCTCCCATGCATGTTACTGCGATTATTCGCCATGATTTTCTAAGATGAAATAAAGATAGATAAATAAAACCCAGAACCATATTGAATGAATAACAATGAAACAGTCATAAAGGCTTCTGGGTGTCTCCAAGTAATTTATTCACCATTTGTTGGAATACCTGGAGCGAGAACAATTCAGTGGGATTGAGGGATGAAAACAAAACAGAACATTATTTTGTAGTTGATGGTTGTAAAATTACATCTGCCATTAACTCTAAGGATAATACTACCATGGTAATCAAATGAAGCCTCACCAATATTCTGTGCTAGAAGGAAAAACAAGGGCTGATCGTTGAAAGGGTAGCATGTTGCTTAAGACATGTCCTAGCCTTATTTGGTTTTGCTTGAAATGTCATCAGATTCCTCTGGAGTTGTATTTCCCAAACTACACATGCACACATATGCATGGAATTTGTGCAGCATGTGCAGGTAAACACATAGGTATAAGTAATTATTATGATTGTAGAGTGGCACACAAGTGAGGTCACCTGCCTGTGAAACTGCTTCTCTAAAGGTTACGTAAAGCAATCGATGCAGAAGTCCTTTGCATTGAACAGGAATCAGATACACGTTCAGTCTAGAGCAATCAGACAGTGCGCCCTCGCTCATTCGCGCATTAACACCTCCACCTCATCGCGGAATTTTGGTAGGCAGTCACGTGATACCGTGCGTGCATTCTATTGGCTGACTGCATCTGGAAGTGCGCTCGGTTCCGTCAGCCTCGGACTTTCGTGAGACATAAAAGTGCTTTAAACAGTCGATAACACTGTGGGAATAGGTAATACTGATAGAAAGTGGTTTAATATGAGTATGGGGAGGGTTCATAAACAATTTAATTACCGTAAATAATAAGATAAATAGATCAAAATCTCGATCACAAATTCTTTAACCACGTGTGGTTCCTGGAAGGCATTAACTGGAAAGAATGAGGGTGTACTGTATGGGCCTTTTAAAAGTTTACCTATCCCCCACCTGCTTTGTGTCTGTTTCAGAATATATAATTTTAGTTATTGCATTGCAAGAGCAGAATTATTCTATGAAATTATGAAGAATTCTGCATTACTTTATTCTTTGTTTCACATGGTTCTTTTTATTTGAATCCGAGATTAATTCTACCAGTGAAGAGGTGACATACTGTGCACAGTACAGGGCTTTAGAACATGATGATAACCCAGTCATGCAGTGACAGATGGATCAGTACTAACCAGCAGACACTATTAAACTGAACCTTGCGGTGTTGAGTGGAGTAGCTAGTACAGTGAACAGGACACCTCTACCACTACTCACAGAGGAAAGCGCTGTCAGCCAGCTCTTTAATGACCACTTACAGCAGAGGGATGGGCAGAGTCCAGCTCGCACTCTTGCACCTCCAGCAGGAGTTATATGAAGACAGAGCCTTTTTTTGGCTTGTTGCCCTGCTTTCACAGCCTCCCAGTCCGCTTTGCAAGTCCCATGTCTAGGCTGAAGGATGGTGAGGGCTGGGCTTGATGTCTGGAGGCCGGACAGGGTCTGCAGTACCATTGAGTTATTTGCCAAGGGAGCTCTGGTTAATGGTGTAAGGTCACTTGGACATCTATTTCTGGTGCGCAGAGACAGGGAAAAAGAGAGAAATGAGGTTAATAAAAAATAGTAATAGTAATAGTAAAAAATAGTAAGTAGTTATGTTGCCTTAGCTTGCGTGCAAATTTCTTACTAGTGTGCATGTTTTGATAAACCACTTTGGAATACAAACTACTTTATGAAAATTAGGGGCAATGAATGCAAAACCATACATTTTGTAACATCCCACCTTTAGCATCTAGCAACCAATCTGTGTCATGCTGACAGGTCATATCTTACTGTGCTAACCTAGCTAAATCCACAAGAATGTCACGCTACTCACATTACTCTCTCAAAGATGGATGCTGCAGCGGCACATCACATGGACTGCAGCTCAATGACTTTACTAACCTTTAACATCAAATCAGACCTGCAGTTATCGACATAATGCTTACCTTAGCAAATATTGTAGAGGCCTACCGGGGCTCTCACAAATCTATTTGTACACATTTTCTCCAAGGACAGTTCCGTCTGACAGAAGGTGTTCAATATGGGCTGTGTGAATCATTACATGTTGCATGATGTTACAAATATTGCAAAGGTTACAGATATTAAAATATAGATGATATGTTATTTCATAATGTATTAGTCTGTTCCTGTTTTTTGGTCGTTTGTTTGTTTTTTGTTTGTTTGTTGCGTGTGTGTGTGTGTGTGTGTGTGTGTGTGTGTGTGTGTGTGTGTGTGTGTGTGTGTGTGTGTGTGTGTGTGTGTGTGTGTGTGTGCTTGCGTCCGTGCGTGCGAATATGAGATTAGACTAGTTTGGTCATGAAACAATAGTCAGCAAGATAAAAATAGAAGGATTCCAAGTGAAAGTGGCGCCATGATCCATGGTAACCCAGTTTGTGATTGAGCCCCTGAGGGAATGTTTTTGCAGTGACACTGACAGATTTGTACTTTTGTGTCTTTGAGACCACACACGTATCTTACAGTATCCACAGCATGTGGTTTGACAAGCAGTCAGAAACCTTCCACCCTGGAATCAGTGACCCACTAGAAATATTGTGTTCAATTGATCAATGACTGCAGACACACACACACACACACACACACACACACACACACACACACACACACACAGTAAAACATTAAGATAGTAATTGCCCCTTTGACTGAGCTCGTAAGTCAAACAATTTGTAACCCCAACACATTTTCCCCATTTAAAATAACTGAAATTATATTGATCTGCTGTAAAAAAAAACACCCCATATTTTATGCACAAGTAAAGTATGCATGTAACCAATAGACATGCATACTGTCCATAATTAATTTCATAAGTTATATAATCAACAATAAAGTATGAAAAGAAACAAAAGTCACGAGTTATGTCTTGACAGTGTGCCCTCGTTCTTTGCTGTTAATGCGTTCCAGGAACCACCAGCTATTGACGAATTTTGAGATCGAGCGACAAAAATTTTTCTTGGTATTTACAGTAAATGTTTAGGACTCTCCCCATACTGATATTAAACCACTTTCTATCTGCACTACCTTTTCCCACACTCTTGTCGACTGTTTATAACACTTTTGTGTCTCACGTAAGTCCGAGACTCATTGCTTTAAAATCACAGAATCCATCTAATAGACCTGTGTTCTGTCTTATTAGTCAGTCTGACCATGCTGTCTTCAGTGAATTTAACTACTGCCTTTGGGGCAGCATGATCACGCAAAATCAAGGAAAACATACCTTTCCGGTGTATTTCTCTTATATGCTAGGCTGGTACAAAAGATGCTGATAGAAGCTGTTGGAATATTATTTAAGGAAACCCTTGTAAACTCAAGTGGACAACTAGAATTATTTAGTGCTGTTATTCTTGGCTTATAAATCAGAACATAGCAGCCCGTGGGTACCAGAATGTGTTTCTGCCCCTGTTCTTCATCCATAAATTGATTTGTTGTCATTGGACTATCTGATGTCTGACTGTTGCTGCTCATCTGATGGTGTTTTTGTGCTTCTGTTGATGTTTTTCTTTTTTCTATTTTTCTTTTTGACATGGGACATGGGAAGGGTGTCACAATGAACTGACAAATTTAAATGAATAAAATTGTTTGAATCAGAATTTAAAAACTTTCATGCTGCTGAAAAGTATTTTGAACCCCATGCATTTAAAATGAAATGCCAAAATATACAACTTATTTCTACTGTTTAGTACAAGCGAACATTTAAAAAAACGTTTTTGTATCTCCACTCATTCAAACATGAATGAGTGGGGTTAAAATACTGTATTTCATTAATTGCTTTTCTAAAAGAAATGTCAGGGGCTGTTTAAGTGACCAACTTGTGGGCTGAAAAATATTACTGCGGAAGCAGAACTTTTCTTAATTGCTAAAACGTTATTGCACCAGCAATATGTTTGGGTTTACTGTACATGAATAGAATTTCATTTTTTGACGGTGTTCAAATTTAAGGGTTTTTTTCCATTTAGGTAGAAAATTATGAAAATTAATTTCTGTTATTGCTTTGTCCAGTAATAATGTCAGGAATTAGTTTGGTATTCCATATTTCAATGATCCATAGGTTGGCAATGCCACATTTAGGTTACTATTAGTCTTTTCCACAGAAAGATAATACAACAGCACCTCAGAGAAGTCCCTTTTGTTTGTTCACACAGAAAGATATAGAGGCAAAACAACACTGTTCAGGTGTGTGATTATAAACAGCATGCTGAGGTGTCACAAGCAAAGGAAGCATCACGTTTGACACAGCAGCACCTTTTTAATTAACCTAAATACAGCTAGTGATTCACATACACTTTAAGTCTTTAGAGCAGCTTTTTTTTTTGTTTTACATCCCGTTACAAAGAACTTGTAAAAGACATATTTCTTTCTATGAAGGTCTTGTACAGAAACATCTTCAAATACACAAAGTTTCAAATTACAGGATTTCCAGTAGCAAGTCCCCACTGACTAATCCAGCTCTTACGTAGTAAAAAAATAACTCTTAAACATTTTTCCATTACTGACTTATATTAAGTGTTGAATGAAAAATCAGACATATTAACTCATTATGCTATCCTTTTATGGACAACGAGCATCTGGCATCATCACTAGTATGAGCCACTTCACAAGGGAGGAAGGATATGCCTGTATCATCCCCTGCCTCGAGACCCTATCTTGGTGCAGAGCCATGCAGTCTTGGCCTTTTATTGGAGGCTGTTGGGTGCAGTTCCTGCAGGGTCAGATCCATTTTAAAAAGCAAAGCTATCTTCTAAAAAACAAATTCCTTCACAAGGCTGTATTCCACCGAGAAAGATAATTCTTTGCAACTCTTTACTGATATGTCATTGACAAAATGCCACATATAATAGCAAAAACCATAGCAGCCAAGAGTTTAGGGTATTGAAACATTGACTTGAACCAGCAGCTACAGTATTGAAGCTATTACATTTTGAAGCACACTGAGATACCTTTCTTTCTTCCACAAAGCTATGACATACAAGGATATCATACCATCATTTTTTTCAACTAGTCAGAAGACAAAAAAAAAACATGCAAGGCCTCTATAGCAGCCTTAAAGTGTGAATTTTACTGTACATCCACATAAAGTTCATTCGGGGTATTCACAAATGAGACTGTCTCCTGGGAAAGTGATTGGTTGGAGATTGCAGTAGCAAGGGTTCCTACTGAGGGACGAATGTACAATGTGGCCCTGAGGGGCCCGTTGGAGAAGGGCGTTTAGCCTCAAAGTGACCCCCTGTGGTAACTCCATCTCGGTGGTGGTGGGGGGCCCTCAGCTGGACCTAAGTAGAGGTGTGTAAGTCAGTCTTCCTCCCCTCCGGCTGTACCACCTCCCCAAGCTGGGAAATGGAATTAGTGACTGATGGTTTTGGTTCTTTTCTGCTTCCTCTCTTTGCTGGGTGGAAATAATTTGTGTTGCATGTTTGAGACAACCTTGAAGAGTGTGCAAGATAAAAGTGGCACCTAGGTGGGAATTTTATTACTCAGTAGGGAAACCATTGCAATATGTATACAAGCCTATCACACAATTTCCAGAGCAGTAAAACTATTATTATTTTTTGTTATTAGTCTCTAGTTAATTAAAAAAATGAACTTGGTATAATCAAAACACATTTCTTACAATTTGATATGCTGTTCAAAGATTTAGTGAGACAGCCTGTGTTCGCCCCCCTTTTTATTCTGTGTATCACAAGTTCTGGCCAGTGTGCTGATTCTGGATCTGTCCATGGTAGCCAACACTGATTAAATTCCAGCCTGCTGGTGGGGCCTGGAGCTGTCCACTCTCCCTTTACTGAGTAGTCTTGTCATTTATTTGTGTCAAATAGTATATGCACTTGCACTCAGGTTTATTTGACTAAAACGAATCCAATTTAATGCAGTTGTCCCTCCTAAATCTTAACTTCATGAATGTTAGAATTATTGGCTTGAATCACTGAAGCTATTTGAGAGATGTGTTGAGCAAATTGTCTTTACACGGGACTGCTGAATTGTGCTGCATTATATACGGGAAGGTGTTTCTGAAATTGAGCCATGGTGGACATGAAAAGAGTGCCTATATCATCTTTTACCAATGCAAACGAAGACCTAACGTTTGAAGTCCATAGTTGCAAACGTTTTATTTAATATAATTTGGTTCAAAACCCAACCCATTTTAAATAGATGTCAATATTCCTCAATCAGGGGATTGAAAATTAATTGTTGTAGTGCAGCAAATGATGTGTGCTGTCAGAGATGAATTCCAAAAATACTTGGATTTGGATATTCTCAGAATCTAAACCAAAGTACATCTGACCTGTGTAGCAACGCCCAATGCAGTGCAGACACTGGGGGTGGTGGTGACCGATGACTCTGCGCACTAATGATTGGAAGAAATAAGAATTGCTGAAGTTGATGAGTCTGCAAAGACTGGTGGTGGGTTTGTGCAAGGACAAATATAACTGATTGGCTGAACCAGAGAAATAAAGAGAATCATATCTAAAAAGACAGCAGTATATCACAGACTCTTTATGAATTTGTGCCACAAAGCCACTGGACAAGATGTACCCTGCTACTTTGGCAACGCCGAACAAAGGCCGTAGTCGATCCCATCTGACTTTGGGTGCACACTGGACATGTCACCAGTTCATCACAGTGCCACACACAGAAAGACAAATTATAATAAACTCTCTGACATTTACATCTGATGGTAGAGAACTTGGAGAGAACTCAGACTGACATAGGGACAAAAAACAAACATGTCACGGTTCTGTATTTTTGTCACATTGAAGTGCGAGGAGTTTCATCTGGTGAAAGAACCACCTGACTGTTTCAGATGTGAATGAACCACTTGACTGGTTCAACCATCATTAGTCACATGATATTTCCATGCTTGAAGCAGGTTCGAAGCAGTTGGTCAGGAAAAAAACCCCACTGTTTGGAGTGCGGTGTCAAAGCGGATATCACTTCATGTGGGTCCTAAAAAATATAACTGTTTTTATTAAGTTTGCGACACGCCTTTTCAAGATAATTCAAGCAAGTAATTAAAAAAGTTTACTTGACTTACAAGTGACGGAATAAAAATGTTGAATTTGTTAAATGTTTAATAGACATGAGAATGACATAGGTGTTGTGACTGACTCAAATTGGCTGTCTGAATTATAGTTGCATTGTCATTTATTTTCGTGTGTTTCATGTTTGTGACTGTTTTTAGGTCATTATTCCTCCCCTTTAAGTGGTTCTGAGGGGTTAGTATTGCGCACACATTTGACAAGTGGCAGGTTCAAGAGCAAATATTCATATTCACCCCCACAGGCACCTACTTTTTTAAATTAACAAACCTCAACAATGATCTGTTGATATTTTTCAAGAGGAGTCAGGGTAAAAATCAAGGCTAAGTTTCTAGAGCACCATGATGGTTTGTCCTACATTCATAATGTCATTTCTCCACCTATGCAGGGATGGTTTTACCTCATAATAAACAGGGATTGACAGTGTTGCTAAACTAATGTTTCATTGGGCATTTGATCTAACCAGGGGAGTGGCAGTTCCACTAATGTACATTGACATTGCTGTATAGGAGAATCACGCTTCATCTCCTGTTGCGAGAATGTAAATGAACAATATAGGTTCACAATGTATTTGCAACACTATGGTGACTATGAATACTGTATATCTGATATGTATACTGTGTTTAGTTTGTGTGTGCAAAAAAAAAAAGTCTTGATTGAACAAACGATGCCCGCCTGCGTACACGAAACCCTGATGACATGAACTTTGAAATGTAGATAAGAGGTAGGAGTAGGAGTTGATACAAAACTATAGCATTACCCATAATAATAAAACAAAACAATGGAGTGATGGTCAACATGATGGCGCAGTGTTCGCCTTGTGTCTCTGTGAGTTAACATTGAGTTCTCCCAGTTCCTCCCGACAAAACATTCATTCTAGGTGAAATGGTCATGGTAAAATAGTGTGTATATTTGAGTGCGAGAGTGCATGGTTGTGTGTCTTTCATGTGGCTCTGTGATGAGCTGGCATCTCATCCAGGGTGTACCCCACCACTCGCACATAGCCAGCTGGGATATGCTCTAGCATCACTCACAACTCATAGGTCGGATAAGCAGGTAAAGACAAGAGGATTACTATCCTTTCATTTTCAAGACGATCAATGAATA
This sequence comes from Antennarius striatus, assembly GCF_040054535.1. Lineage (NCBI taxonomy): Eukaryota > Metazoa > Chordata > Actinopteri > Lophiiformes > Antennariidae > Antennarius > Antennarius striatus. The sequence goes on along the minus strand of NC_090785.1, from coordinate 16,727,936 downwards.
ATGGTGTGATATTGAATGCATGATCCTAAAATAGTACCATAAGTGTCAGAAAATAAAAACTATCTGCACACATCTGTATTTTTCATGTAATTCTGACAGAATCTCTTATATCACTTTTTTTTTTCTGTGGTCAATGACAAGAAGGCAATATGCCGGAAACCCTGATGAATGATTCTTCCTGTCAGTCGTCTATAGATGAATCTAAACCTGAGTGGGATGAAGATAACAAGGAGTGGACTGGCATCACTCCATCTTTCAGTCTGTCCTTTTTTAATATCATCCTGCCTTTACTGTATCATTCTCTTTCACCCCTGCTGCCTCGTCATCTATCTTTTTTTTGTCAGCTTTCACTTTCATCTTAAATGTGGGCACATTTGTTCAGTGCTTCCACTGCCACCATTGTGCAGTGAGCCATGTTGCCTTAAGCCCTTAAACATCTGAGGAGTCAAAAAGCTGGGGAGTTGTTAACATCATTATTCACTGTTGGAAGCAGTGCTATGACAAGAAGTCCAACTTTGTTTAAAACCTAAGTAATAAACCCTCTTGACTTCAATTTTTCTGACTAATTAATAGTCATTCTCTTTATTGTAGACTACGCATGTTCAGCTTGAACCATTATTTTGGACAGAATTAAAATTGCAGGGTAAAATGTTTTCCAAGCTTATGAAATTCAACTTATTTCAGCAGTTTTATAAAATAGAAATGATGGTAAAAGTCGGAATCCACTGTACTCATGTGCAAGAGGCCACTTAAAAACCTAATTTAACCTTGTTGTGGCACGTCTTGTTTCTTTGCATGATGAAAATTGATTAGGTAGTACAGCACCTTTGTCATTTCTTAATGCAATTCTTCCATTCAGCCTTATTAGGCTTTTCTTCTGAGTGCACGCTTCTTTTCAAGATGTCAGTCGAGTAGAACTTTCACAACCTGTGTTTGTGCATGAGGCCCAATAAGGATGTGGAACTCTTTGTTCTGGCTGCTGACTGTGAGACACTCATGGACCATTTCCAAATGATGACAGCGAGTGTAAAGGATTCCAACTGGAAATCACCAATTACATTTTTAAGTGCTAATTGTGGTACCATGCTGCTACTTATTCACTGGTTGGATTGTTCACTGTGTTATTAGGACTCTGATGTGTTCAGCTGGGGGGATTTCTGAAGAAACTTTTCATTTCAGTTGGGGAACTTCAAGTTTAAGTGTATTTTTTTGTCAAGTTGTACTGGGTAATCTTTTCAGTTTAAAATGAAGCTCCAAACCTACAAGACACCTGACATCTACTCCTATCTTTAAATAGAGATGTTATTTGTTGTTTATTAATGTGATTGATGCTGTTTTACTTCAACACTTGATTTTAACTCAAGCCTTATTTTCTCAAGCCAAATGAAGTATATTTAACACCTGAAATAAGGTAGCACAATTGTAAACTAATGTAAAAACAGTATACATTAAAAAAAACCCAAAACAGCACACTTCACAGGATGCAAGCATTAGTCTTCCATCTGAAAGTGATTAAGTCACAGATCCTGAACAACTAAATGTTTTTGTAAGTGGAAGTGTTTTCCTTCTCAGACACTGAAGTCGTCTGGCTTCTAAAAGTTCTCATATAGACGAACTGTTAAAAAGTTCCGATTAATTTCAAACATGACTTATGTAATTGCACAGTTTATCTTCAGTAACTTAGGCCACAATGCAATCAACTGAGTTACGTTCATTTTCCTAACTCAGGCAGCCTGCCACAGCCAGACTCCTTGTTAAACTTTTCTCCTTTTAATTTCTACATTTGTTAAATAAAGTACATTTAAAGTTTAGCTGTGGGTTCAGAGCAAGTAATGAAAGTTAAAGACTGAGTAATGGACCTAATTATTTTCCCTGTTAAGAAATAAGTATAGTCATGTATTTTAGCCTTAATTATGTAAAATAAGCAAATTATTGCATTTTTTCAAGTAACTTGCCCAAAACTGTTTATAAAGTTTGCCACTTACTAATAACCATGTGTGTAGCAATAATGTCTTGTTTTAAATTTGTTGGAAATTTAATTTTCTTACACCTGATGATCTTATGATTGAACTGTGTGTGTGTGTGTGTGTGTGTGTGTGTGTGTGTGTGTGTGTGTGTGTGTGTGTGTGTGTGTGTGTGTGTGTGTGTGTGTGTGTGTGTGTGTATTGGATATATTCTGGTTTTGTGCTGATGTACATGACAGTGTCTCCATCATGGACACTTTCCTAACTACAACCTTGCCAGGCCTTGTCTGTCTGTCAGCTAGTGCATTAAAAAAGGTAAAGCAATCTGGCAGCCTCTCCCTGATAAAAGGGAGGGGTGACAGGAAAAACAATGGTGAGGGAGGCATGCGGGAGATTTGACCTTTTCACGTTTTCAACTTTATTTTTTTTTTTTTAGTAAACTGACTTATAGAAATGAGCCAGATGACAGGTTGACACCAACACTTCTCTATGGAGGAAGAGTGTATGCTGCTTTTCAAATAAATGTCATCATATTTTTTCAGATTTCTTATCCAAATATTCAACTTTTGATTTGGATCCTCTAATAATGTAAAAAAAACAAAAAACCTCAAAATCCTATTCTCAGACAAACATTATTGGAAAATTAAAGTTTAAAAGTTTAACTTCTCATGCAAGGAATAAAAACGATCAATATGAGGAATGTGAACTTTAAGTCTTTGTCATTTTGCTCATTTACGACCTCACCAGAATATGAGGCTCTATGTCATATTGAGTGAAACACAATGCATACTGATGTCGTCTCACTCTCCAAGGTCAGCACCACAGATTTTGTGATGCAGACACAGACTTTAAAATATGCAGTGAGGTCCCTATGTGTAAGTGGTGGGGGGTAAACAGACAGGTCACCTATATGCACAGCATCAGCAGTGATGACTTTATTGGCAATATACACATCCCACATACGTACATGCACATGCACGCACGCACACACACACACACACACACACACACACACACACACTGGGCTGGTGCTCCCTCAACCAGAAAGGAGACTGAGACTGGATATAAAGACCATCCTCTGTGTCTGAGGACTGTGAATTGGTGCAGTAATGTTTTCAATTTGAGCACTGAGAGCAACAATGGAGCTCATTCTACACCACCTAGATACTGCAGTACTGGTCGCCTTAAAGCTTTAGCTTCTATCATTCTTCACTTTCTCAATTCCTCTTTTCTCCCCCTGTGTGCCATCCATGAAGGGATTAATTTGTGGGATAAGAAGACAGGGGTCTTGTTGAGGAAAAAAATAAGAATTATAGAGAGAAGAGAATGGCCATAAATGGATGAAAAGGCCTAGGGCAGATGAATCTAGCTCTGTGTTCGACTCAGGGTGTTAATAATGAAGTCTGGCCCTCGAGTTTGAATGACACCTGTTCAAAGCTGTTTCATTCATTTACGCCGTATAAGAATTCAATTTCACAGCCTAGATTGAGTCTTATGTCAAGTGTCCTGCATCTCGTATTGTTAACATGCCAAGAAAAGATTCATCCAGCCTCCACTGGAAAAGAAAGGGTAAATTCATTTGAGCCACGGAATGTATTCTTGGTTATTGTCTCAGCCATTGAGCTTCCACGAATAACCTTTAAAAGATTTTTGAAGACTGTCTGGGGAAATAATGTTGTAACTTAAGTGTTGAGTAAAAAACAATTGTGAAATAATCAGAATTAAAAGAAAAAACAAACAAACAAAAAGACAAAGCTAATTTTCTTTGTTCACCTGAATCTGTTGATATCTAAACTAAAGACTGCTATTGCTCGCTAAAACAGATCACAGAAAACCCAATAGTGGCTCCACAGGTGTCTTAAAGCACAGCTTTATAACAAAGCAGAAAAAAACCCATGATATTATGCAGTATAATTCTTCTAAGTTAATGGACAATGATGATGTAAACAGTGTTCAAACTGCTTCTCTGAATGTCTTCCTCTGTCAAGCTGAAATAGAATCCCAGGTCCATGTGGACAAATTAAACTGCTGATACTATTCAGTTTTGCCCTTTGTCAATTCCTCACCAGACAAAGAGGCATCTGAGTATCCTGAAGGCTCGTGTTTGTTATTTGATGGACATGAAAAAATCCACAAAAACAACTTGTCCATATTTCCTCTTGCCTATCATTGTCCCTCCAGGATGCTGATCCTTTTTTCCCTGTTTGGATGTAAATGTTAGCATGTTTAATGAGCTACTGTATGTGCATCTATGAAGAAACAAACATGTGTTGTATATAGGTCTTCCTCCCTGCACGTTTTGAAGTGATAGAAATGATTCAACAATCCAAATACCCTTCTCTCATTATGCAATAATAATAATAATAATAATAATAATAATAATAACAATAATAATAATAATAATAATAATAATAATAATAATAATAATAATAATAATAATAATAATAATAATAATAATGCAGTTAAAAGCTTTGATCAGAGACAAACGATATGCAGATCAGATGTTGATGGTGATGAGGGACTGATGTCCTTGAATGTGTGTGCCCTGAAATTACTAGAACTGTAGGTGCACATCAATAGTATGCCAATATTGGGAACATATCATTTTTCAATGGATGGCTGATCTTAAGCAGCAATCCATCACTGGACTGTGACCGACACATAAGGTGTAGTTTGATTGGACTCCAAGGACAAGGCATCAGGAGTCATAGCTGCTGCATATGAAGGATCCGCTGTAGGCAGAGTACACTTGATAGCAGCCAATATGACTGACTCCTCTCTGTGAGGAGATGAGATTGTTTCATCAATATTAGTCATTTCAAGATTGATACAAAATTGGCATTTGGGGGTGTTCTTGTTTTTATCTCTACGGATAAAATTTTTGATTCAATCTTCCTGTGTTTTCATATCAAAACAAAAGGAAAACATTTCGGTGGTTACATAAAAATAAAATTATATATGTGGGGCAAGGACCAGATATAGTCAATACCTGTATAATAAAAGTTAAGCATCACAATTTTCATATATTTGCTTTGCTTTTTGCAGTCAAATTTATATCATGCATAAATCATTGCTTTAGTTAATCAAAACATTTGACATCTACTATACAGCTGATGACTTATGAAACAATGATCTAGATTTTTTCTTTGTCAGGTAGAAGAACCAAAGAAAATGTTGCAGAGGAAGACATCAGAAGAGTATTCTTTGAACATCTGTGATTAGAAAACTCAAGTGAACATGTAATATGTTTCTTCTTCACTCTCAGTACATCCATAGAAATCCTATGTACCCCAACCTGACAGGTCCAAGGACCATTGCAGAGAGTGATAGCAGCTGGTTATGCCTGTGGAGGATAAAGGTAATTTGAAAAAGACTCAAACAGATGCACCTCCTAAGTGCTAAAAAAGAGAGCAGTAATGAAAGCTCGTGTTCATTTAGGCCTCCTGTCTTCTTCCAGAGAAGGCAGGACCGCACAACTTCATCAGATTTTTTTTTTTTTTTTTCCAGGAGCGGGATGTGTGTGCCAACACCGTGATGGCTGGGAGGTTTATCTAAGCTGACAGAGATGAATCTCCCAGCAGAGGGCTGGGCCTGTTCAGCTGTCCTACTGAGGGAAGTCCACAACAGGGCTGACATCAAATTATTTCAGGAGGTAATTAGTCTTCTCTTTTTCACAGAGATGCCAAACGCTCTCAATCTCATGCTCTCATGCACATGCTCATGTCGCCAATGTCAGGTAGACTTCCAGTATAGATATAGAGAGATTAAATGAGGAAAAGGATGAGGAATTGATGTTTATAAAATGTTGCTGTTACCTTGTAAATAATAGGAGACAGGGACAACTGATATTTTAGCACTAAGCACGATTGCATATGAAATGCTGACAGAAGTATTTTTCATAAAAAATAAAATTACCACCCACTTTATCACCCACTCCTAATTTAAATTCTAAGTCTCAAATTTAGTTAATGATACCATATTAAAGGACACACTGTCTAACTTGATGGCAACAGACATTACAAACTTCAATTACTCAATTGGCACACTTTCAAAAAGAAGTGCTAAAGATGTGAGTGCAACTCAACAGCACCGTTAGGCTTATTTATTCTCTATTTTCCTTCTGTCTTCCTGGTGCTAAATCCCACACAGGGGCCTTTTTTACTCTGCATCTGAAGTCAAATTAATGTCGATGGCCCATCAAGGAAAATATGATTTGGCTGTCACATTGTGAATATTGCTCCTTTTATGGACTATATTATGCAAAGTCATGCAAATTATATACACGGCTATCAGAGTAAACAACCTTTAATTTTGTCCTTCTGCTTTTCTTGTGTTTAGCGTGTAATGTGGTTATGTGTGCTGCTAGCAAATGAAAAGTCACTTTCATGGCATGTTATTATCTCATGTCACTCCCTGATCAAGTAGTGCATCCATTGCCATCACCACTTCATCCAAAGACAAACAAACTAAGCCTTTTTATACATGGACTTTCACATAAAAGACTAACATTTAAGATGCTTAACTAGTGTAGCCTTGAACCATGACTGTTTGTGTATATATTGTATATTTAAAGTGATTTCCTGCCTGTCCCTCTCACGTCCCCTAGTAGGAACAAAGCACAACTCAGTGGTTTACAGTTACTTAGATCAGCCTGTTACTCCATCCAGTGGGTCATTTGAGGGGGTAAAGAGTAATTTACCATGAAAATCAAATTGCTTTGATCTAATTTCCTTTCATATAATTCACAATAGGCTTACAGTCACAGAGTTTACCTTGCTGAAACAGTGTAAGTGCCTCTGGGGGACAATTATAAACCAGCTACAGGTACCTGACTAACACTCATTAAGCAACTACCTACCACCACTGGATTTACAAGGCATTAAAACAGTGTGGAGGATTAATTGGATGTCTGGCCATTCCATAACCAAAGCAGTCTCTTCACTGTTAATTCACATCTGCACAGAAAATAATGGGAATAACAATGGTGTTAGCTATATTTGTTACACCCACAGCAGATAAATATGAAATGAATATTAATAGTCATTTGTTTTGCAACAGAACAAATATGAACATATTCAAGAACTTCAATTACTTTCTAATTTCTGAAAGACATAACTTTGTGACTCAACAACTCTGGACTCAGAGCCAAAATCCTCAACAACCTCTGCTGTTCAAAAATCGCGAAGAGCACACTCATTACCCCTGTTGGACACAGCACACATTCCAATATGAAAGCATTTAAACCTAATATCTTGACCATTCATATTGGTGGTGCGAGTCGGGACACATCAGCATTGAACTTGTGGCACAGGTTGCGTTAAAAATTATCAATATGTCCAGAGGAGGGTTGTGGTCACCTTGGCTATCCTTGTAACAAGCAGCATTCTGTCTGGTAAACAGCCCGTGACATTAAATTCAATTTCAGGAAGGAGATTCAGAAGTCTTTCAGGACAAAAAAATAATAACAGGTGAGTACACAGTATCATGATCTATTACATAAATATGCCACCAAGAGAAGGCGGTGCCTCTTTTCAAGTTTATGTCTTGCGAGAAGATATTGACCATTTTTTCTTCTGTTAAACTTTCACTCCCAGCCATAGCTTCAGTTGTTGTAGTTCTATTGTTTGTTATCCCAGTCTGTTCCACATTAGAGTGCTCATTATCAAATGTGTTGACACGAGCCACTGATTTCTGTCCACTGACAAAAAGACATACACTTTTATTTATGTAAATGTCTGGTAGTAACTAATTCTACAATACTGAGGCATTCATTTTCTACATATTTTAGAGGCTCACAGACAATTGTAGAATCAACATGCTACAAAATATCTTGCTGATAATTCTTTCTATCCTGTGTAATTTACAGCCCTCAAGCCTTCAGGCAAGAAAGAGGACGATTTTAGTGTTTGTGCAATCTGTGCTTATTTTCCACAAACAACCAATGCATCAACTGTACAGATGCTCACTGTAGACAGGTAACAACACAATTGCAGGTGGGGAAAAAATCTGCCTGAAACCAACAGATTTATTGGCCCATAGAGTGCGGGTTTATTCTTTGACAGGATAAAAAAGAAGGTCTCAATATGGGTTGTCCTTCATGAAGCAGCTCCTTGTGGATTTGAACCGAATTGTGCTGGGACCAACACAGGAAGTCCACATGACTTTTTTCTTACTGAAGGATTGTGTCACTGAAAGGGATTGCTTCCCCATGGTGTAAGGGGATGCAACATGTAATGCCAAGTAGTCACATGTCCAGCTGATTGCACATTTGAAGTGAGACAATACAGGAAGAGACAGAAAATGGTAAAGGTGTGCCACACTCTCCCCTGTGGTCCTGACACCTACAGTCCTGTCAGCGATATTGTGTTGTTGACAGAAGCCAGACGGGGGATTTAGAAAAGCCTGCGTTTGAAATGTGTTTCCATGGTAAATCACAGGAGGCCACCTGCTTAAGTATCCTTTACTTATTTATTTTCACAGGTTTGCAAGAGACTTAACTGCTAGGCTAATTAACAAGGGTAACTTCTCCAAAGCCACTCAGCATGGATGACCTGTACCAACTGAGAGGCTGGGCACATTTTTACATGCACAATCACATGCACGACTGTGTTCCCAGCAGTTTATCATTCCTCAATGTCATTGGTAATGAATGTCAGATCACATCAAGTCACATCCATCTCAAATCATAAATCTCCATGATACATTGGAATGGATAGCTCATGTTAGTAGGGGTTTCCTCTGCCTGTTACCAGCTCTGTAATGGTAACATATTGGACAGTTCATTTGAATTATAAGTCTCAACCCTTGCCCGATAATAGTCGCATATTTTGTCCTCTTGTGAGGCACAGTAAATATATCCAGTTCCAGTCAACAAAAGGCCAATGCCTCCTGATAAAATGTGGCGTTAACTTTTCTACTGTTCAGATTCCATTGCTGATGAATGCCCTACATTGACATATTTGGTTAAAATAAGAACCCATTTAGAGGAAGAAGCAAACAGAAACAACAGGGGAAGCAAGATTACAATGAATAACAACTCTATTAGGTCCCCTGTCCTCCATCTTTCATTTTTTTTCCTCCCTCTAATCTCATTTCACAGGGGACCACGGCGAGGACGAAAGAAGTTTTCCCATGGCATCACACGAGAGACTACTCTTCCACAAGAGGGAAAATGAAGCGAATAAATAAAGAGAAAATCGAATTCCTCCAGGCGTTGCGGGAGCGGCAGCCAATGAATCAGCAAAATAAATTCTCTCCAGAGATAAACAAACATGATATTTCTGCCGGGAGCTACAGGACCGAAGGACTGCTGTCGCTCTCGTAAAGTTCAGAGTGCTCCGGACCATAAAAGGAGCCGCCTTCTCAATCAGCAAAGCTTCTTGCAGAGAGTACTTTACAGCAATGTGATGGAAACACACAGGAAACCTCACACATACATGCCCTGAAGAAGCTTTAACACCACAGATATATAGCCTCATACAGAAAGCCATTAAGGTGGGATTTTGAGGCACAAGTGTCTCCCAACATAGTATCAAACCACTAAATGCTCATAGGCTTGATTTATGCTCTGCATTTCATCCTGCAATAGTGAAAGACAGAGGGAAATACAAAAATCTTGATATGCTCAAAAGCAAGGAACTTTGTTAGCATTTGAATCAAACCCAAGTATTTTCACCTATTTTGGTAAATTGATATGTTAGATTTTCAAGCCCACTTGGGCTGTTATTACTCGTTAAAAAGAAGTTGTTAGACTGAACACGCAACATCACTGAGGGAATCACACGGATAAAAATGAAACCTTAATTTGCTCCGTGATTAAATTCCATAGTACAGGCATGCAAGGTCGGTCACAAAAACCATGATTTTGTGGCACATCCTCCAAGGCTGCATTTGCGTACATTTAAGACATAGTGAGACTACAGTGAATTAAACTGGAATCAGAACATTTGAATTTTGACTTTTTAATGCAACTGTTTTGAGCATTTCAAAATGTTCAGCTGAGTTTCTGTAAGTTGAACTGTAAGGTTGATGATTTTCCGTAGTTTTCGTATTGCTGATAAATTGTTGAAAGAATATTGAATATTGAAAAATTGAGCTTGATGGTTGTTCAGCTTCAGATTGTTTACATTTCTATGCTATTTTCCTGTTCCAAAATTATGAATTAGTTATCCATTATGTTGTCATGACCAAGTTTAGTATTGTAAGTCTACATGGAGGCCATCGCACTATAGTATCAATGAAGGCCAGCGTGGTGGTGTCATGGGTATCACCACACCCTCACAGCAAGAAGATCTATGACTCAAATCCACTCGAGAAAAACAGAAGGTGTCGAGTTTACATGTGTCTGCACCGCAAATAACATGCAACATAGATGAACTCTTGACTCCTGTAGTTGTAGTTGTAGTGCTATGACGAACTGGCGACTTGTCCAGAGTGTACTCTGCCTCTCTATCAGCTGGGATAGGCTCCAACAATCCTTTCTGTTGGCAGTCAATTTCAGCAAAGCAAACAGTGTTTGGTTGAACTTGTGTTGGTCGGTTTAGTTAGTTCGACACTGAACAGCTGATTCAATCTAAGGTGACAAGATAACAATGTAGCCGCTTCAGACTGATATATTATATATAATTGTTGATTGCACATATATACATAATATCTCAACATTATATAGAATATAACACAAATATGTGGAAATTTGTTTTAATAAATGGTATAACTTTGTTTAGCTCACCTTATTTACGGTCATTTATTTTGTTTTTGGAAGTAAGCTTGTTGCCCTCTGGTGATCAGGCCCATACATCAGCCTAAATAGAGAAACATTTGTGGTGTCTGTTGCTGTGGCTCAGAGATGATAACAAGACAACAATGACAGTAAGAGTCAACATTTATGTTGTGGACTTTAAAGGTCAAAGTCTTGTGCATGTACCCTCGCTGTTCTTGCACCTCCAGGTGGAAGCAAGCTACAGAAGTGAGAGTCACTCATGTGAACTGAGACTTGAAAGAGAAAGCTGGAGGCTGTGTGGTATAATATTGGAGGACTCTGGGGGAAAGCAAACACACATACGCACACACATACACACACACATACACACACAAACACACACACATAAAGTTATTTAGGTTTTTCCTGGTAATTGCATAAGTAAGAAAAGATAACATTTTCAAAATCATTCATTCATTTTATGTAACCTGTGCAGGTTTGTGGACATGAGGTGGGGTGCCCCAGGACAAATAGGAAGTTTATTGTAGGTCTTCACATAGAAACCTATTTTTGGCAGTTAGAGGAAGCCATAGAAGCCAGAGGGAACCTAAACAGAACACGCAAGCCACACAGAGCTTCCCAGTTTCTTGTTGTTAGGCAACAATTCAACCCAATTCACCACAATGACAGAAAAACTTCTATTTTCAAAATGGAAAAAAGATTTATAAGATGTTTTGTGAAAAAAAATCATAAACAATTCTTGAGTTGTGGCCCTAAGCCATGATGTGACAAAACCCATTCACAGAATTAGCCTAAGCTCAACTTGAAAAAAAATTAGAACTATTTAAGTTCCCAAATAGCAAAAGTTATCACTTCAGTACTTGGTAGTTGTGCATAGAAAGTACAGGTACTGGTCCTCAACGAACACAATTGGTTCTGAGAGGTTGTTCGTGAGTACCATTTTTAGTAAGTCATGATTACATTTCAATCTATAATTGTGAGTGACACGGTGGCGCAGTGGATAGCGCTGTCACTGTCTGGGTTCAAGTTCTTTCTGTGTGGAGTTTGCATATTCTCCCTGTGTCTGGGTGGGTTCTCTCCGGGTTCTCTGGCTTACTCCCACCTCCAAAAACGGTGGATTGGTCATGTCAAAATTGCCCGTAGATGTGAGTGTGTGCATGAATAGGAATGTCCCCCCAGTTTTTGCCCTTTAAATGCCATTACTTCTCTAAATAAGAAAGCACTGTTCCCTAAGACTTACCAGAAACAATAACAGGATATAAAAACAACACATAAATGAAATGAAATACTTAAGTATCATAATGTAACTTATCTTTACAGCAAAGGAATTGGAGGAGGAGGGAGGTGTTATTGACAGTGAGAGGCGCAGAGATTGTTGTCTACAAATGTTAGATGTTCTTATCTTGAGGAGTACCTATATAGTATTAGAGATTTTCTCCAGAAACAAAGCTGAATAAATGCAATTTCACCTGGAACAAGTCAGAAAACTACACAGTCATTGATTAGGTGGATTCTGCTGTCGAGAGAATCACATAGAGTAAATCTAGTTGGCTAAGGTTTATTTTCTCTGTGATTTACTGGATTGTTTCCAGACACAGAGCAGGCATTTTCTTCAACAGGTTAAATAGTTGCCGTAACAGAGAGACACATTACTTTGTCACGTAGAGAGTGTTCTGTAAGAACAGCACAACCAACGGCAAAGCTTCGCATCTCTCATCTTGCTTCAAGAAAACAAATAATTGGTCTTAGCAGCTGCGCTGTCAATGCTGCACAATACATGTATGGAGATATTAGCTATTTTTGGTCATAAATGGATTACTGGATTAAATAAAAAGGGTAGGCTGTGTAGTCACATGTTTCCTATGTCTGTACAATTATAAACATGACATTTTAAAAGCTCATGGTGGCAAAATTGGCTTTTAAATCATTTCTGATCTGCTGATGTTAACTGTCACTTTTGCTTTTGTTGCTTCCTTACATGTTTCTGCTCTGCAATATTTAAAGCTGAAAGAAGAAGGCTCCATCCCACCAAAGCATCTCACTCCAAATCGATAGGAACTACCGGCACTGTGAATGACTGAGCTATCATCCTTCACTATTTATAGCGTGTGATGCTCTGTGAACCATGAAATTAATAAATAGCATGCTCAGTAATTGCCTGGAACCCAAGTGCTGTGGCAAAGTGAGGTATAAAATCAGTGGCATCAGATGGGCTTTCTAATAAGTTGTCACATTATTGTCAATGACCTTCAAGCAATTAAAACTGCAGAGTAGTAAAAAAGAGAGACTGGCAGGACAGGGGAGGAGGGAAAGAGGGTAGGCAGAATAAGGAGGTGGAGTTAAGAGCAGTTGAGTTGATGGGAGAAGATGAGGTCTCTGTTTGGACAAAAGGATCTTGATTTAAAAATCTTGACTGAGAGAGGGGAGAGAGAGAAAGAGAGAGATTTCAGGTTTGCCAACATTCCACTTTTTAGCAATCCTTTGCTTAATCTGATTTCATTGACACCAGGAGAGTTAAGAAAATCAAAAGCTGCTCCATTCAACCAAATGTCAGGGGGTTTGGAGGGAAGCAGTTTGCTTGATGAGCTCAATGAGCACCACTGGTGGTTTAAGGCTCTTTTTTTAATTAACAGCACTTTGGTAGAGCTGGGCTGTGAAAAAGAAACTGTACCCATGCACAAATGGAGGATTTTATTCCACTACCAACACTTGGCTGATTTTACAGGCCTGCATTAACAGCCACAGACAGCAATTCAGAGAAACAGGCAGGCTAATAAAAACATAAAATGCATATACTGTGTACTCAGACTGCTCCGAATGAGGTCAAACTTGTCTGCAAATGTGATTTGGGTGATTGCGCTCTGGGATTGTTTACACCCTTTATGTTTTACCCTATGGTTGTTATTGTATCACCTGGATTCATTTTCAGTGCGTAAATGTTTTGAACAGGGTCACACTGAAAAGAACACGTCAAAAAATACAGGGTCGGTTTTGCTGCTGATCACACCTATACACGTTCTAACATACGCTGCACATATGTTCTGTCTGTGACATTAAAGCGCTACGATGTCTCGTGGCATGCGACTTTGAAATGTGTCCACACATCTGACATCCAAGTTAGATTTGGAAAAAAAATAAAGGCAAGAAAAGGCTAAGCTTTCTGCGATTATATTTTGTGCTAAACCTAGAATACCTGGAACTTTGTCCAGACATGATTGGTCACTGTTAGCTGCATTAACTGATTTGTTTGTCACTTGAGAAATAAGAGGAAACACGTTTTGTAGAAAGGTGTGAGAAAGCAGTGGTGTATTTTGCCTTGGTGATACCCAGATAATAAATGCATGTCTCATGTCTTTTCTCTGTTCCCGATAAAGGATCCGCTGTGGTTACTTTGTCCTCCAGTGGGTCTCTTCTGTTGTGGAGGATGATAATTACCTTTACCAAGAAGTTTATGTTTTCACCCTGTGTGTTATCTGTGCTAAGGAGGTTATGTTATTTTAATACTTTGTCCAACAACTGGATTACCTATGGTAAAAAATGCCATTTGTGGTGTGGATCTGGAAAAGGGAAATCCATCTTTTTAAAAAAAAAAATTTCAACATTTCCAGAAAGATTTCTGAATGCCTTTGTTGATAACCTGCTCTTTTCAAACCAAGTGGTACATTCCTAGTGATTTTTAAGCAGCTTTTAATGTCAGTTTTCTAATTTATGGCAAATATTTCACTTTGGTTCGTAAATTTGTAAAGCTGACGCTAACGTCAGTGCCTCACTGGCCATGAACCTCACTGTACGTCACGGATGTACATTATGTATCTTGACAGATTTGCAGCATTGCAGCTCAGTGGGTAAAACTGTTTCAACACAATGACTCAGAGCTCAGTCTTTTTCTTTATGGAGTTTTGTATGTTCTTTCCTTGCCTGCTCGTTCACTTTGCGTTTTCCAGTCTTTTCCCACCTCTAAAAACATATAGCTTACGTGAACTGGTACTCAAAATTGTCCATAGATGTGAGTAGTTGTTTGTTTTTTATATAAGAGATGATTGTGATTGTCTCATCTACAAGAAAATTAATGGATTGACAGATTCTCTTGAAACTTTAAATGAGCAATGGATTAATGATTTTTTTCCCCTTTCAACCTTGGAAGCAGCTATTGATGAACATGACGTGTTTGCAATTTGAATCAGGTCTTTTTTTAATCATGGGGAACTGTTGTGCTTTGCTGGATGTGTGCACACTGCGAACAGCTAACACAAAAACAGCCACATGTTCAATTGTTTCATTTTATAATAGAGTAGTAATACGAGTAGTAATACGATGAACCAGATAATGTCATATTGTAATGATTAAACTTATTACCACATTTGTTCACCTGAAACAGTTGACAAATAAATGTATCTATAAGAGGAAAAGGAAAAAGCAGTACAGAGAGAAAGGAAAAGCTTTATTTCAGTTCCTCGCTGGAGCATATCCTTCTTTGTCGAATGAACAGGCGACCTCTTACTTATTAATTAGTCAACCTGTCTACCTGTGGGCAAGCCTGTCATACTCCACTGTGACTGATGAAACAAGAACAAAGGGAAAGGCCCATGATTACTGATGAGAATTATAAATACCTTTCAATTATAACCTCCCATTGGTAATTGTCTAAAAGGATTTGCAGGTAGTACAGATGAATTTTAGGATTGTGCTGCAGTACAGTAACATAAAAGAGGAAGAACAGGAATAGAACAACACCAATCTGCTATAATATTCTAGATGAATGAACAGGGATTTTGAAGGAGGAAGAGGCAGAAACAAAGTGAGCGAGGGCAGATGGAGAAAGAAAGATCAGCAGACAGATGAGGTTGGATGTTGTTCGGTGCTCTTTAATAACTAGGGCAGCACAAGTTCAGGAACCAGACATGAGCAACCCAGTGGACACTAGAAAAAGGCCAATGAGGTCACACGGCGCAGAGAATGAAGACATACAACATCGCCCCACAGGAGATTGATGGGATTCAAAGCAATCTACAAGCTCATAAAAAAGGGCATGGTCTGTAGGCAGGCTTAAAAACCAACCAGGGAATTGATGGACAAAAGTTCATCTAGCATCTAGATGCTTGTCATAACAGCACACCTTGACAACATAACCAAACAACATCAGAGGCTCCACAGGTTGGACTATTTTCTTCTGCTTACAAAAAAGATGTGAAAGCAATTCTTTTTCCTTTTTTTTTATTTGACTTCCACTGAGGACATGAATTTAAAACAAACTCACTTTTGCTGAAAGATGTCGCATTCATTCTCACTTTGATGTTCTCTGTTGTATTCAAAGCCACATTCCATCGACAGGTGGCAAAAGAAATAAATGTCCTTTAAATATTGTGTCCTTGAGTGTAAACTTGGAGTATTGAAGACTGTATTGGTTTGTGCACTTGAGAGTTCCCTGCTCCTCTATTGGTCCACATGATCGGTCCTAGCTTTGTGATTGGCCCTCTGAGAAAACTGTGCCTCAATTTCTCAAGGTTGAATTCCCTGGTTTTTTTTTTATTGATTGGCACAGCCCTTTCTCTATTGAAAGCAGTTTCCATTTCATTCCAGTATTCATGCTGAGGATGACGCACAAACTGACAGTGGTACTGATTTTACCATTAAACTCATGGAAAGAAAAAGTTTTATTCAATAATTAACATTTATTTTAATGTTTTTTAAATTTTAGATCCTTGTTTAAATTGGGGCTGCACCATGGCGCAGTAGGTAGTGCACAGTTTCACAGCACGGTTTCAATACCTTTCTGTGCAGAGTTTGTATGTTCTCCCCTTGTCTGCGTGGGTTCGCCCCGGGTTCTATGGCTTCCTCTCACCTCCAAAAGCATGCAGCTTAGGTGAATTGGTCTACCATTAATTGTCTATAGGTGTCAGTGTGAGCGTGTCTGCTTGTCTTTCACATGGCGCCGTGAAGAGCTGGCGTCTTAACATGGGTTTACTCCAGCTTTCACCTGTAACCAGTTGGGATCGGCTGCAGTAGACCGATGACGGTAAGGGGAATAAGCAGCTAAAGACTAGACAAGTGTGATAGTCTTGTCCAATAGAGAATGGAGGGATGGATTTAAAATGAAGATGAGAAGTAATCTTATTACAATGGTTAAGTACCAAAAGTGTCAAGTTGTCAGTAGATCTTCAGTCACCTTTTAGAATATTTTATACTTTTAGAACACAGTGACTATTAAATGTCACCAGTTTATTATATTAAACAAGCTGATCATTTCACATTTAATGCACAGTCAGCAGTAACTTAACTGTAAGGTGAACATGTGGAGTTTAAAAAAAACATTTAAATTTGAGCAGATTCTAAAAAAATAAAATGTTATGGAAGTGCACTACTGGAGTTCATTCACTTTCAAAAAAAACCTGACAGGCCGAATAGACAGGAGCTCTGCAGGATCAATGATAGGGCTTTCCTTTAATGTCATGCATCTGAAATATTTTCTTGTGTCACAGACACCACCATATTTTATCTTGCCATACGTTTCAGTAGTGGTTATAATGTTGCACCGAGTTATTCAATTTCAACTTATACTGACTCCGACCTGTATTCAATGTCTCAGCCATCTGTCAGCTGCGGAGCCCGAGTGGACATCATGTTGGCCAAACCGGGCTGACTGACAGCAGACTTTTACTGAGGCAAAATGTTTTTCATGTCAGCTCCTCTGGGGAAAAAAAATCAAAAGTGTTTGTACTTATTGATTTTTTTTTTCTTTGCCCACCATCACAAGTGAGGGGAACCTGCCTCTCATAGCTGAACAGTCAAAGTAGATAGCATATATTCACTGTTTAATTATTCAATAATCAATCATATGTAAACAAATAAAGCAATTTGTACATTTTAAATAGCTGTGCAGTAAAGGTTAACCAAATACAATCAAAATTGTAGGGGCTTCTGGTTCCCATGGAGATGGTTTAAGCCTCAACTAAGAACGATGTGCAGTTATTTAAATGTTGTCAAGCGATAAACATCAAAAGTGTCACACAAGTGTCAGAATTTATTTTGTTGTGAAGGAAGCCATAAACTTATTACTGCCACATTTCAAGTTTATACAGATAAGCTTTTTTATTTATTTTTTTCTCTTACAAAAGACTTCATCTTCAAAGAACACCAGCTGACTCTTTGACACTTACCTACATGTAGAAGGTTGCAAAACCCAAGGCAATAGTCAGTATTTCAAAGCAGTATTTATGAAGACACCCTTGTTGCATGCTATAACCTCCCCAAGGACACGGAATTTGCATACAGGTCAAACTCTGAATACAGAGCAGTGCAAGCACTCAAGCAGTATAGAATGTCTGTATTGGATTTTGTGGGCTAAAGTATCATTCACCGGGTCTCCATGTCTTTCTTTTCACCAAGCCACTGTATTGTGTTGCACTAGAAAAAAATAAAATAAATCAAAGCACATTTTGAAGTGTAAAAGCTTTATTTCAACACGGTGAAGATGGTTACATGTGAATCATCAAACAGAGACAAGTGTTATCAATCATGCAGTGTCTATGTCAACACTGCAAGGAAGTGAAATGAATACATATAAAGCTTAAAAATATGAGTGGAACAACAAAAGTGTTCCTGGCTTTGATTATGAAATGTTTACAGGCAAAGATGCAAATCCCAAAAAGGTTATGAGCCTGCAAATGTTGGAAGTGATTTAAAATCATTCATCTCAAATTCTTTATAAATAAGAGTGTTGCAATTTTCATCAGCATTTCTTCTTATTGTGTTCTGGAGATGTTTTATTCTTCATTATGGTTAAAGCATTGATCCTCATTCACCTGCACCTACATCCACTTAAAACAGGTGCATCCTGAACAGTTTTTGTGCTGCAGTGTTATTCCCATGATGCTTTTCTCATGCTCCAACTGCTGTGACAAGTGGGCTGGAGCCTGGAAGATCATTTCTGATTCAACAGTGCCCCTAGTGGACAGAGGGAGTGATCTCGGATAGAGTCACTAAACACCTGCAGTTCAGACCAGAGCGGAGGCTGCAGTTGAAAAAAAATGTTCATTACCTATATCTCGTGAACACTCGTGGAGATGCATATTGAGCTGCTGTAATACAAGAGGGTTCAACCCTTATCCAGGTAATGTGGTTAATCAATTAGAAGTCCTGGTCCTCTGAGGGTATTCACATTAACTGGAGTATAGGTTTTCACTTAGAGTGGATCACTGATCTCTGCAGTGGCTTCCCCCTCCAGACGTCTTTCATTATCTAAAATGAGAGCATATTGAAGCGGGGCACCAAGGTGGAGCAGGTTCACAGTGTGGTGAAGAGATTTGTCTGTGCGGGTCACTTTCATGTCTCCTGCCACAGCACTGAGGTGTTGGAGTGTCCATCAAATGATATGACCCATCACTGCGATCACTCTGCTGATGAAGAAATATGACAAGAGGTGCTTTTAGGGATCTTAGAAAAATAGCAATCCAGAGAAGTGTACACACAATATGATATTATGAGTATGTAAATACAATTAAGACTACATGATCACCCCTTACTGCAGTGTTGATTTAGAGGTATCTATTTAAATGCTCACATAATTCCCTGAATTCAGTGTCATACATACAAATCTGGTCATATTCCCCTTCACAATATTCTAGTCAGAGCGTTCTCTGTGAAGTCTACGTGCTTGGCCTGTCTCACAGTCTCTGGTCTGTTGCAGTCATCCTTGTTAGGATACAGCTCCCTTGCCAATCAGCCAGATTTTGACCCAGGTTCAGAACTGTGTTTTAAACAACAGCAGATTAAAAAGGCTTCAAATAAATAAAAGACAAAAAAGATGGAATCCACAGGTTACAGTGAGGCTTGATTATTTTCACCTGAATTTTTGATGTCAAGGAACTGGGGGGAAAAAATCTCAGTACGGTAGAATAGATACTGCAGACAGTAGATGTCTGCAGTAAATGCAGAAAAAGTGTTTGGGAATTTTGACAAGGTGCCATAAATACTGAAAAATAATGCTATGGAGTACAATTTTGTTGTTGTTGCTGTTGTTATTTTTAGTGCCAAAATGATTCATGCTATCCCGTTTGGAAACTGGGTGTTATATAAACATTAAAAAATATATACAGTGCTGTATATCTGTCACTAAATGTCAAAACTCTCATATACAGTATGTGTTCTGGGTCTTCATAGTCACAAACTATCATGTTTTACTGCAACACATTATTCAATCAAACATTTTTTGTCAGTATTCAATGTTTTTTGTGAGCTTCAACAGTAAACAATAATTAATGAACCTATATTTTTTTCTTGACATAGCTTGAGTGTGTCTATGGAGAGGTTTTTGAAACTAAAGGGAACAATGTCTTTGTATTTGAAATGTTTAATGGCAAATATGTTCCTAATGGAACATTACTAATTTAGAATTCAGTAAGATGCTTTCATCTGGTCTTGCAACAATGCCTACTCAAGGTCTGGCAACTTTTGGTAATTTTGGATTAAGATGATGAGTTTATTATGAGTAATCTTCCATTGCTAAATTTTTTTGCAAAGAAAGTGAGTCAAAATTAGGGATGCACAGATCCGTTACTGCTGCAAAGTGAGGACAAGGGATTGAGGGAACATCTGCTGGCTGGATATTCATGCAGGACAGTGAGGATACAGTGCTACCTGTGGATTGTTGCATAGCTCTCCTGATTTCCATTCAGTCTGCAAAGCACTTCATACAAGATAACTGTCACTTTGACTCCAGCCTGCAAAATAATTTAAACACCCCCTGATAAACCTGAGAATTACACCATGCATTACGATTAAAATGTCTAGTTCTAGTTTAGAATACACCCCCGTCTCGCTCTCTCTCTTCTCTTTTGCATAGATTATTTTGATATTACTCAGTTTATACTATTAAACCTCAGAGTATGTGAGCATCCTCTTATTAGATGATATAGATTTCATAATCCAGAGCGCTAACACATATGAGGAACTAATGTGCAATGTCTGTGATTTTTTTTTAAACTGAATAAAAATAAATAATTGCTATTTTATATATTGAGCAAAATACATTATCAATATTAGAGACATCTTTTCTGCTGTACACCCTAGCCCCTGTGACTTATAATTTCTGGTGTTTAACAACTGGATTGATACTACATACAGTATGTGTTAGTTTAGCGGCAGCATTTTACTCTTTTAGCCATTCAGGGGAGAGACACTTTCAGTGAATTTGTACCAAGTGCTCCGAGGGAGAGGGGGTAGACTCGAGATTGATACTTCTTCTTCACACCCTTGTTCCACTTGTGTCATGGATCACTCATCCGGTTTCAATCATGCCCATACACTCTGAGGCATTAGGAATAAAATGAAGAATGCAATCGTAACAAGGGAGCAATATTTAAACTTAATGCAATCTAAGAGACATTGTAACACCAATCAAAAACATAAAGCCCTGCCTGGCTGCTTGTCATGGAAATAAATCAGATGCTGTTGTGTATTGCAGCACCAATGACTGCTTTCCCGTCAGCTGCTGGGTGCAAAGGTCTCATTACTGCTGGATGAGGGACAAACTCATTGGAAAGATAAGAGACTTGAATACCAGAAATGAAAAGGAAGGGGCACAGTGTGGAGTATTTGATGAGTATACACAGTTTCTAGCAACAACAACATACACTTTGCCAATGGAAAAAAAAATGAGTGAAAAAAAAAATCACTTTCAAAAATCCAAAGATATATACCAAGGAGCATGTTAATGTAATATGTGTAACAATATTTGTACAAGGGCACATCTGAATATTTGACTATGATATAAAACCAACACAATCAAGGAACGGAAACGTCAATCCTGCTAAATTCTGCAAAGAACATCCTGTAAAGGTTGTGAAGGATTGTCATGTAAAACATGCCCTCAGCATGTAAAAAGCACACTGAATAAAACAATAAATTGGTTTTTGTTGATTTACAAAAACTATATCTTTCACTTGGGGTTATGTATTGGTATATACAGTATATTGGTCCTCATATTAGATTGGCAGCTAGACCTTTTAAATAGTGGTAGTTAAATATAAGCCATGTTAAATATATTCTTATTTATCAAGTTCTGTTTTTATTCAAATTATTTCAGATTTCTGTACTGTGCTCATTTTTGTTGCTCAACAACCTTTTAAATGTGCATTTATTTTCCCACCTTCAGACAGAACATCACTGACAAAATGATCTCCTAACTCAAACTGAGCAGATGGATATGTGAGTGGCATTAATCATACCATTAATGAGAATAAAGTGAATTATCATACCTTGTAAAGAGTCAAGCGATCATTTTAGAGTAAAGTGTGTGTGCCTTGTACAAAGTGCAACCTTATCAAGTGTAAATTGTGGGACATCTGATCATGCACATTTGTAGGGGATGAAGAATCAAACAAAAAAAGTTGAGTACTGTTTATTACCTTTCATTCCCGTTGCTTGAATCTCATCTGCCCTCCAGCATCTATCCACCGATCCCCTTTCCATCACCAGCTCTCTGTACCACTATACACTCCTTCCAACAGTCCATCACAGCAGCGTGGAGCCCTGGAGATGTCTCCCTGCTAAGGAGTGATGTAGTGGGGTGCGCTAACAGACCCTCTCGGCCACTATTATTAACTAGGCCCAGCTCTCATTTCTCAGAACACACACACACACACACACGCACGCACGCATGTTCACACATACACAGACAGAAGAACAAACGCAGTAAGTCTATGAAAAGACACACACACACACGCAAACACACACATACAAAACCACTTCTACTTAGATTATCTTCATTTGTTTTTCTTTTCTGATAAGCAGACATCACATATTTTCTTATGTTAGAATTGATGTACCATCAACTACATTTGATTTAACTTTAATTTGGTAGTTGAATTAATGAATTAGCAGTGGTGCATTACACTGATGACAAGACTATTTTTCCTCAGTCTCACAAATCTAGCGCCCGATGATAAAAGCAGTAGTATTACCACAATATGCAATATTCAAACAAGAGATTTGTCATTTAATAAAGAGAATTCCATTTCACTCCCCATGTATAATTCATTGCCATCACACAACTTTAATCCAGTACTCAGGCCGCAGACACAGACTACAAATGAAGAGCAAAAACACACAAATGCTTTATCTGAACTGATAAACCGCTATACATTAATTTTAAAAGATCATAAAGACTTTGGGGCATTAAACCAGGATAATAAATCACTTGTGCTATGAAACTGAGGAAAAAGCTTCAAATTGTTGAAAGTCAGTGACTTAATGCTTAAATTCTTGTCAAAAATGTTATATTTGTTAAGCAAGCAATGATGATGACAGCTTTGATTATTCAAAGATGAGCCATCAGTAAAATTAAACATGAAGGACTCTTATAAAACAGATGTATGTCCCGGGGAATAAATCCTGGTAGATGCTAATGCGCTTTTGTAATCTTTGTCCTCTATACATGAAAAAACAAAAAAAAGATGTAAAACATCTGTGCTAAATGTCACATTGTAACCCAACAAACCAAGCAGGGGCTGGTCTGTCTACAGGATCAAGTCACAACCTTAGGGCACCTGACTGGCAATCACGACTCTGTATTTCATATTTGAGCTTTCTACTCCTTCAAATGTAGAACTCTGTTTAGAATTTCTTTTGAATTCCATTTTTGGATGGCCCTGATCTCCTGGAGTATGTACTTTATTCTCCTGATGAAACTTCAGTCACCTCAAAAACAGTGTGAACATGTTAAGCAAAAGGTTTTGAAATGTTTACAGTTGAGTTTCAGAGAGGTTTATCTTTAATTTTGAAAGATTCTCAAATGTTCTTTTGCTCATGTCTTGATGACTGCTATTTTAAAATGGAGCAGCAGCTTTGTCTCACAGTTCTTGACTGAACATATAAAACCCGATGGTCTGTAAAAAAAAAGGAACCTGGAATTAGAACCATTTGCTTTCAGATCTTGTAGAAAGACGGGAATGGATGGTTTGTTTCCTCCTTGAAAGATCAAACCCACACTATTCTGAGAATGTGGTTCCTAGTCATGGAATGCAAGTAATGAAGGATGGAAAAAGTTAACATTTATGACCATGTGTTTTTTCAGCTTCTCAATGGCATTGTTATTATTTAACTTGGCGTTGGGTGCCAACATACTAACCATAATTGCAAATGAATAACTTCTTATGTAGCTAGCGTTCAGCTATGTTCTTGATGGATCCTGCATTCAGATTAAAGCTACAGGCTAGCTAACACTAGCCTCAATTGCTACAAAGTTGGTCATTGCTCTGCAGCACCATCAGCAGTTGAAGGATGTCATTGGTTCATCCATAAAGGTGCCGATGTAATGCACCCCCCCCCCCCCTTCAAAAAAAAGAAAAGAAATGGAGCATGTTTTGTACCATAACATGTAATTAGATGTGTCCATCAGATCAGCTTCTGTAAGAATGGCTCTGTAACACTATCACTTTACGGTAATGATGATCTGTGTCAAACACAAGACCAGACAGATAATCCTGATATTCCTGCAATTGTAGCCAGGCGTAAAATTATTCTGTTTGACATGCATGTGTTTATGTTATTGGCTGAAAAACAAGGAAGACCTGTTTTGTTTTTTTGTTTTTTTAAATATTTGTTGCAGGGCTACAGCTATGGTTTGGGAGGCCCACTTGTTACAACCTGTTACTTATTACACTGTTGTTAAAAGGTGGCTCCCTATTTGATGTTACGTCAATGGCTACATATGAAAAAGGGTTATGCCATTTATGGTCAAACTGTAGCCTAAATTTATTATGTATTTTTGTTTATATATACTGATATATCTATCAGTGATTTTTTTTCTACTAACTGAACGTGAGTCAGGCGGCATGGTGGTGCGCTGTCCCCTATCTGCTCCATGCAGATAGAAACAGCTGATGTTAGTGGGCCAACGTGGAAATACGAATTCAACCTTCTGACTGTATTTTTGTCAGAGGCACTGGGCTGAGTGAAGATATTTTACCGACCTACTGAAGTAGGAAGGAACTGATCCAGCAGAATAATATAACTGGTAGAGGTGGCAAGAATTCAAGCTGTAAATTGTGACTGCATGCCGGCAGGATGAGCAAGTAACTCGGCTGAAGATATTTTACAAACCGAGACAGAAGCAAGACGATTCAAGACTGTAACTGAGGAAGAAGGGGAAGAGAGGAGAATTGATGGACGGACCGGATAGAGTTTGTCTGTAGCCTGCTTGCCTGGTGTCACAACATGATGACGACTTCCCCTTCATCAAGAACAGGAACACAGACAGGCTGCTGTTAGTTGTTACTCATGCATTACTGAGGTGTGTTATGAAAAAATCATGTGGTGCCACCTTTCCTGTGTGTGAAATGTTGGTAAAATATTTTTTTCTGAGCATTTCACCCTTGTCTCAATTTGTTTGAAAGATGTTGATGTACTAAATTCATAGAACAAAATTTACATAATTGCTGAGAGACAGAGAAACTTTCCTTGACCACTGGCAATGGGAGAGGTTTTTTAACAAAACATATTCCAACTTCCTAAGGGGTGGAGTTTTAGTAGGAGATTCAAGGCAATGAGAGAGGTTTAAGGATTAATTCATAATTTCTACACTTTTTTTTAATATTCACTTTTGTTTCCAAAACACATTTTAATTACAAGACTCATGTCATAACCTAACTTTAATGTGGAATTTTGACATGATATACAGTGCATAATGTGTGTGTGTGTGTGTGTGTGTGTGTGTGTGTGTGTGTGTGTGTGTGTGTGTGTGTGTGTGTGTGTGTGTGTGTGTGTGTGTGTGTGTGTGTGTGTGTGTGTGTGTGTGTGTGTGTGTGTGTGTGTGTGTGTGTGTGTGTGTGTGTATTACATGTGTACGGGTTTTTCAGTTATTCTTAACTTTGCTCCAATGGTATATTTATTTTCTGTTGTGGTCTAACAGAGTGTGGCTTCTTTTCTAAATCATATGGAATTCTTTCATTAGTTAATCTCTATCAGCAGAACTGTCACTCCTGTATGCGTCTTAAAAAGCATTTGCAGCGTGTATCGAATTCCTTTAGCCTCTAGTACAGCTTCTGCTTCTTGCTAGGAAATAGAGTAAATATAACTGCTCCCTCTCTGGCCCACCAAGGCATTGATTTATACATAGCCTCCTGCAGCTGGGAGCTACAAATCTGAGGGGAAGTCAGCTTATCCATAGAACAAAAATACAGTTTTTTTGTCGACATATCTGTGGATTTGATTCAGTATAGATGAGGGCCGTATGAAAATTGTGTGTCAGTCTGCGCCAACTCAACACAAATGCACTGTAAGTCTTCAAAACAACACGAGTGAATGACATTTTCCAAATATACTTGTGTGTCTGTATCATGCTGCCTTTAGAGTCTTGCCTGAGGATGGATGATGCTCTATTCTGTCATTTTGTATTTTAGAAAAAAATCCTGATTCCATCATATAGGTAAAATACTTGCAGAGAGCAGGAAACCCACCTTTTTACTCAGGGAATAATTAAGAAAAGAGAGGACGATAGGATGGGAAGAGATGGCTGGAACAACAACGAGGAGTGCTTTGCAAATGTAAGGAAGGGGAGTAAGTACAGAGGGGCAGATGGAAGGATAAAAAAGAGGAACCAACAGATGGGAGAAATTGAAACAGACAGACAAGGGGAGGGGTGAAAAAGAACACAGGAACAGTATGAAAGACCCAGGTCAGGAGAACGTTCTTCTGTTGTGAGAGGAACCTTGTTGAGTGAGCCAGTTGCTGTGGTGTCTGGCACAGCATCAGTCCATGTGATCAGACAACGGGCGTCTGGCTCATCACCCAGTCACTTTGTTCCCTCTCTGACAGCCTGGAGGCCTGACTGCCTGTTGGTGAGGAAGAGACAGAGGCGGAATAGAGGACATCTACCTCCCTCATTCATCGACGGGGAAGAGAAAATTAGCGGTGTGAATCAATTAAAACTGCTGCGAAACATTATTTTAAATGAGCTTTTCCAGGTTTCATTGGGGCAAAAGTCGATAGTTTAACACTCGGTGTACCAGGATTCTGCAACTACTAGAACTACCAAAGGGGGGCATTTTGACTGCTCAGACATTATTTGTATATAATTTGGATTATAATTAGAATATCCAAGAATTAATTGGTGGAATAGGTAAAAACACATCAGGACACTAAATTAAAACTATGATATATATATTTTTTTTTTTTAAATTTATTTATTTATTTAATTGACACAACATACCTTCTCTGCAATTACACATCCAAAATCTGAACTGTAAAATAAAAACAAATGTATCTCTGTAAAAAATCAAAACAACTGTATCCTCTTTCAAAATTGGTTTGTGTCATCATTAGACCTTAACAATAAAAATTATTAACTATTCTGAACATTCAATAATTATGTGATGGCTGCCAGCCAGCTGGAAACACTATTGTTACAACGACAAACTGTTTTGCTTATGGCTCACAAACGCTCAGTCAACGTCCTGTGTAGAGGTATCCTGTGTTGAGGGGGGAAATATCACCACTGATAACTTCTTTACTTCTCTTGAACTTTCCAAGGCACCAAAGGCCCAGAAAACCAACCTGGTTGGTCCAGTAAATAAGAGTAGACAAGAGCTTCCTCCATCTGTAAAGGAGCAAAGGGCCCTGCACACTAAAGAGGTGAAAATCTGACAATGCAACCCTAACAGTCTAGCAAGCTAACCAAGGAAAAATATCTATATTCTAATCACAATCCACACAGCTGTCAACATCACGAATGGCCTCGAGGCTACAATGGAAACTGTTACGTACAGTACCACAACAACACCACGGTTGGAGTAGATGTGCTTGATCAAAAGGTGAGGAAGTACTCAGTGAAAGCTGCTACATGAGGATGGCCATTGGTGTTTCATAATATTGACGGTTTAATAATGCCGGTGGTGTTTAGTGATATTATTAACCTGGCTGCCATAAACACTTCGATCCTGTTCAATTAATGCACCATTAAGATGATGTCACAGAGAAACCTCATAATGCGATTGGCAAAGAAACTTTGCTCAAGACAAATGAAAGCCAAAGCCCGACAAATAATGGGGTAAGAGCCCCGTTTGGAGCAGCAGGTGATGGGGGGGAGTAGGCAGTGCCAAGTGAAGAATGTATAAGAAAAATAGAGCAAATGATATTTGTGTCAAATGTCACCAGGTAGGTAGTGGGAGCTGTCGATGGAAGGTACAGGCTACTTGTGTTGACCATGATTGGGAGCCATAAGCAAACCATCTGGGCATTGTAACAGCAGTGTCTCCAGCTGGCTGGCAGCCATCACAGAATTATTGAATGTTCATAATCGTTAATAATTGTCATTGTTATGGTCTAATGATGACACAAACCTATTTTGAAGCAGGATACATTTGTTTTTATTTCAAAGTTCAAATTCAGATGTGTAGAGAAGAGAAGTGTGCAGAGAAGCTATGTTGTGTCTATTAAATAAATAAAATGTTCGATCATTGTAGTTTTAATTTACTGTCCTGATGTGTTTTTACCTATTGCACCAATTTATTCTTAAATATTTTTAATGATAATCCAAATTATATACAAATAATGTCCAAGCAATCAAAATGACTGCCTATGGTAGTTAGGTAGGTAGTAATATCTCTTTTCTGTTTTGAAATTTTAATGATGAAACAATGTCAGAATGAAATATACACACAATTGGGAAAAGTCAGCCCCCTATTGGTACATAGGTTTTTTTTAAAACCAAGTTATGACATTTCAAATTTCAAAAGCAGTCAAAATGACTGCCTTGGGACTTCTGGTGTTAAAAGACTTTTTTTTCTTCCCACCCATGTACTAAGAACATTTAGTAATGCACATACACACATTTGCATCACATGCAATGGCTGTCCTGTCCATCGCCCTGCAGGCCATGATCCCACTGCCCAGATAGAATTCCTAATTGATATGACAAAGTGCTTAGGAGTGTCCCGTTTCTGTGCTTAGGAGTGTCCCGTTTCTCCACAACGGTTTTCTAAAACGCTGCTCTGACCTCTCCCTCTCCTTCTTGTTCGTCATCCTTCTCATTGTATCCTATTCCTTTCACAACCAAGTGCGGTTTAAAAGGGGAGGGGGGAGATCTCGCTTGACATCCGACTACCGGATATTATTGTGATTGCTGAATATTGACCGTAGCCGCACGGTGGGCAGGAATAACAGGACAAATCAAACATCAAAAAGCTCAGCTATAAAGCAACGGTCTTTGCAAAAACGAGAAGCGTACCAGTGCGTCAGCTTTCATCTCGTAAGATAATAGCCCTGTCACCGCTCTTAAGAAGACATGGCTGCAGAGTGCTGAATGTGATGGGTTCGCCTGTTGAAGCTTTTAGGAGCTGTCATTCTGAGAACATGACAGCAGCGCTAAAAATAATGTCTGCTTATGAACTCGATGTCAGGGGCTCAGGGCGTGTTAGGTGTCTGCTTAAGAGTCTGAAAAAAACAACATTTGAGCACGCCTGCACTTGTCCGTGAATGCAAACTATCAATCTCAGTGTTACTTTTTGCTGTCAATGGGCAGTAAAGGTAGAATGACATGAGCCGACCCATTTTTTATTTTCTTGCATCTAGATGGATGTTCTTGTTGTGTTTTGTTTCCCATTAATTAAGTGTGGGGGTGTTGGTGTCAGTCACTATTAATTTGGACATGGTGATGCGCCCAGCTTTGTTTGTCAGTCTTCTTTTATAACACGGCACTATTGTCACTGAAAATCATGATTAATTTGTTGAATTTAATTATGTGTAATTTGGCAACTCTGTTTCTTTCTTTTTTTTAACAGCTGTCAATTTGACAGCACTGGAAAGATGAATTTGTAGGTGGGCTTTAGTGTAGGGGTATTCTGGGCTCAGATTTACTAACTGTGTTTTTGTTTCACAATGCTGTTTTTGAGTTACTGACAGATGTAGTAGAATTAGTGTATTTTTTGTTTTGTCAAGGGTGTGTTATTGCATTTGTTTGTGTTTGTGTTTGCAACCTTGATGTGTGGCGACATCGCCACACATCAAGGTTGCAAAGCCCAAATATACAGTAAATACCTTTCAGAATAACTTTAAATGTAAAACACAATTGCTTTAACACAAATTACTCATTATACCACAAATATGAAACTTACTCCCAAGCTCTCTGGAAATACCGTTGAAATGCTGACCTGCTTAAACGTAATCTTGAAATATCTTTGATTTATGACTTTTATTTCATGAAAGGGACATTTTTGTATTGTATAATTTTGTCTTTGAGGCCTATAGATTGTTAAAGAGGCTTCCACTGACCACCCGCAATGGGAGCTTATTCTGTTTGACAGACTGAAATACAATATTGTCTCTTAAATCCTTGCTGACAATGTGTCCATCAATGCTTTGTGTGAGCATGCATGTTTGTCAGTCTAGACTTGTGCATCTGTGTGTGCATATATGCTTATGTGCATGTATTTGTATTGTGTTATTGTGTGTCCTTGTCACTGTGTGTTGGAATTCTAACTTGTTTACCCCTATTGATATGGACCATTTACACTCTGGAATAAGAAACAGATTCAAATTCAAGGACAGTTTCCAAGTCTTATTATTTGCATCACTTTCAAATCAAAATCAATTTCTACAGCCCTTGTTGTTCTCCTCTTTGGTTTAAATATTTTTCTTTTGAATATGTCTGATGAAACATGTTCTCTGCACAGCCCGAGAGAGATGGTATACCAAGGAGGAGGCAGCCCTGTGCTGTGTTTGTGTGTGTGTGTGTGTGTGTGTGTGTGTGTGTGTGTGTGTGTGTGTGTGTGTGTGTGTGTGTGTGTGTGTGTGTGTGTGTGTGTGTGTGTGTGTGTGTGTGTGTGTGTGTGTGTGTGTCTGTGTGTGTGTGTGTGCGTGAGTGTGTGTGTGTGTGTACATTTTTATAACACAATGCATTTGAGATTCAAGAGATCAGCCAAGAATGACCTCAGACACCTTTCATTGATCTGTATGTTCACAACAGAGAATGAATGAATGAATGAATGAATGAATGAATGAATGAATGAATGAATGAATATAATGAATGAATGAATGAATGAATGAATGAATGAATGAATGAATGAATGAATGAATGAATGAATGAATGAATGCTTCAAACTAAAGGCAGATTAAATCACCATCAGGAAATTTGAGCACACAAATCCAGTAATCTAAAAGAATGTGTCTGTTGTGCTGCATGTTTGCTTGTCATGCATGTTGTCTAAAGTGTTGTTTTTTTCTCCCGTTTCTTGATCAGGTCAGATGAATTTTCTTTCTCTATGCTGATGGCAGCCACACAGTAGCTGAGGGGGAATTCTGATTTGTCAGTGCACCATACAGACAGCACTTAAGAGACTCAGGGTAATGGCTGTTCATGGGCCCTGTTAAAAACCCTCCCCTGTTGCTGAGGCTTAGTGTCACTTAGAAAGAGGGTGTGAAAGATGCACCACAAACTGCAGGGCCTCTAACTAGATGCCTGCCAACCATAAAGCAAGCTCCCATCCAGAGAAATAACAAGATTCTAATGGGCGACAAAAGCTCCAACAGGGTAAATATTACCCATCTTACAGTTTGTGTTGTTCCCTGTTATGTATGCAATTTGTGTATTTCAGGAGATCATGTAAAAAAAAAAAAAAGGCCAAGGGCTGCCAGAGTAAATCAGACCCATGGTACAGGCTGTACAAAAAATGCGCCTGAGATGATCCAGCACATAGTAGCGGCGTGTGTGATGTTTGCCGTACATGTACATCAGTGTACATAGAAAGGCACAACCAATTAGCTGGAATAGTGCACATCTGTACCACTACTGTAGACTAGAAGGACCTAAATTCCAATCCGACATACCACCAAAGGTGATCGACAACAGGTATGGAATTTCAGTTTCCAGATTGACAAACTAACACCTAACCACACAGACAAAGAGGTGGTGGAGAAAGAGCAGAGGAGCAACATCAGGAAGAAGGAGTATGAAAAAAGAACAGCTTGGGGGGACAGTTGCTCAGTCAACTCGGTCTTGACTTGACCAGAAGATTGACCAAAAGTATGGAGTGTGAACTGGTAGCTCGAGGGGTGCCAGCTCACCTCCTGAGCACTGCCGAGGTGCCCTTGAGCAAGGCGCCAAACCTCACAAACTGCTCTTAGGGCACTATGTCCGCCCTTCACTTGCCCATCTCTCACTGATTTGCATGCTTACAGGCCCAGTGTATGTGTGCGTGTGTGTGTGTGTGTGTGTGTGTGTGTGTGTGTGTGTGTGTGTGTGTGTGTGTGTGTGTGTGTGTGTGTGTGTGTGTGTGTGTAAAATAGCTTTCAGTTATATATGCAGTACGGTCATATGTACAATGGAACGTGTTTTGCAACTAATTGTTGAAATCCTACCTGTGAATTCCAAATAATTTTGCAAAAACAACTGAAAACATTCTTATAAAAACTATTTTCATGGATTAATAAAATGCTTTCAAATAGACGGTTAAAATGCTTTTATATACACAGTTAAAATGTCCTCATATAACATAAAAAGTGTAACAATCGAACACTGCAGTTAACAAGCAAGGTCGTTAAAGGAACTTCAACAAGCAGCGGGATCTGAATGATAACATTTTGATGGCTACATGACTGGGTCAAATGTCCAGGTCATGTTGGGTATTCTTGGAATGCAGTGGTTCGTTCTTACCAAAAGTGGTGTATGGAAGGAGAATGAGTAAACCATCAACAGGGTCCAGGCTGCCCAGTTTGACGTTAATAGAAGAGCAGTCACAGTACCCTAGCTGACCCCAGAGGGTCAGCTAGGGTACTGTGGCAGTACAGTTGAGAACCAGGCAGTACAGTTGAGAACCACTTCTCATTTACAATGATGACCTGACATTCATACATCACATTCATACACAAGTGTGCGACACTGAAGTCAATGTGTATGAAGCGTCTTGACCAAGGACACTATTTGGGATGTGCTGGATGAACAAAGTCAAATTTGTGGCGGTGCTATCTTGCAATTTACGGGACTTGATGCATACCCAGTTAACATCCACAGAGTACAGCACACCTCCAGATGTTTTGCAGAGTCCATACCTTATGGGTTGGAGCTGTTGTGGTGGCAAATACATACAGTACCTATCTTCTAACTTCTAATTTTAAGGGTAGGGTTATAATGTTATGACCAATCTTGATACAATACCATGAGTGATTAGTGTCCATGCTGTATTTCATCATGACATAAAATGATTTATGGATGTATGGTGTCACAAACTTATTTAGAGCAGCACAGAATACTCCTCACCAGCCTGTGGGTGTTATCTTATGGACTGACTGGACATGTCAAAGAATAGGGTCGGCCATTATTCTGTAGCAACTATGGGGCTTCATAACTCAGCATGAACAGGGCTGTTGGTAATTTATGCTGTGAACCATGGGAGTCTGTACATAAATCATCAAGAACTCACCTATCGCTTTCACTTATTCATGCTAGCTATTATTTATAACGACATTGCCTGGCCCTGTTTGATCAATATCCTTAATTCTAATTACATCTCAAGCACTCGCCACTCACCACTTGCTAGAACAACATACATTTGCGTCAAAAATGCTAATCAGTAGGGTTAGCTTGAGGCTCAGGCGTGGATGAAAATTAGTGAATGAAAAAGAGGGGGGAAGTGAGAAGGACTGGGATTAAGGTGGAGTGAAGACTTGGGAATACAAGCTTTAGACTTTAGATTTTGGATGATGTTGACCGAAATACCTGTGAGATCAAACATAATCTGTCATGTTTAGCCAAGGGTCCAAAATACTGTAGAAGAAAGGCCAAGGCCAGCTGAACACAGAAGGGATCAGCCTCTGCAAACAAACAGAGCTTTTATCCAGATCCGGGTGGCCTGTTGACTCTCTCCTGAGTTGGCTATCTCCACTCCAATCACCTGTTGACTCTGCTGCTCACTGGATTTGAGACAAGGATCAGAGCGTGGCTTGAGTCAGAGTCTTGTGCTCATAATACTCAGTATGCTACTGAACACAATGAGACACTCAATGAGATAAGATCTGTTCATGGTTTCAGTCCCTGCTGGTCAACCTGCTGTTTAACTTCAAACACTCTTTGTTTCCCTCTGCTGTTGTTACTTGGTCGAGTGGAGTCTGTGATTACATCTTGTCAGCATGGTTTGCAGTAAAAATTGAAGCTGCAAATCTGTTTTGGGGTGTTGCTTTTGTTTTTATAACAGAAATGAGTAATATAATCTATCCAGCACGACGTGCAGTAGCGACATCTTGACCCTTTTGTAGTCCACAGTTTATAGACCAAGTTATTCACCAGATTATTATTAAAATTACTAATAAATAAAATAATGCATGCAACGTACAATACAAGATCTCCACAAACTACCACACAAAATGCTTGAAATATATGCAATCATCCAGGTAAATAAATTGTTCCTGCACAGACATGGCAGGAGTCCCAGTCATCTGCTGTTTGTGTGCTGGAAGATTGCTCACTCTGATAAATGTGTGTTTGCATGTGAGGATCTGTGTCTCTGTGGGCTGTTTGCTGTAAGGATAAGGACTCTCTATAATCCACAACGCTGCTGTGGCCACACGGAAACACAGGCAGAGTGCTGTCAATCCCAAGGAAAATAAGGAGAGGTGAAATGAAAAGGTCACGGGCAAGATTGGTGGTAGTTGTTGTATACAGGAGGAGAATTATCCAAAGTTATAAATACTTAAAGAACTCCGCTCAGTGACTAACTGTGAAATGGTAACAATGCAGTTCATTTGCAGTTACGCAAATAGTTTCTTTTCAAACGTGAATATGGATCAAAAGAACTGCAAAATTATAACTGCAAATTATCTTTTGATTTTGGGACTGAAGGTTATTGAAAAAAAAAAACAACAACAAACATGTTTTCCACGATGAGAATTTTTGAATAATTGGAAAACTGGAGACCTCAAGACCATATTTTTACATCCTAGTTTTGTATTAGTTTTAAGTATTTGTCTTTCAGTGGAGCCTGTTTCCAGGTAACAAAATATTTCCCAGTGGATGAGTTTCCCACACCCTGACATAAACTTTGTCAAACATGATTTGTCTTGTACTTGTTAAACTAATTGGCCTTCATCCTAAACTCAAAACAAATCATGTCATGCATTTTATTATAAATGTACCCCAGTGGAGGCTGCTGTCAATATCGGGAGAGAAAAACAGAAGTGTGTGTTGGAGGAGATGTGGTGTGGTAGTGAGGGCACAGAGCAGAAACACATCATAGTTGTTGTTTAATTTCATGATGTCTCCAGCGAGAGCAACGTGGGTGTGCTATTGGCTCAGATCTATCTTCCCCTCTTTGTCTGTGAATGTGTTTTTAACCACTAGATCATTGTAGCAATACACTGGTGGCATCACTCCGGCATTACACTGCCTGCAGCATCGATCCTCACAGCTTCATTTACAACATTATGGATTTCTGCATCAGAGGGGAGGAGTGAGAGACAAAGGAAGACTGTGAGGGAAGAAGAGAGCTAGCAAAATGGAATACTTAGAGGCAATTTGAATGTAAGACTACAGTAAATTATCTTAAATTCAATTATGAAAATAATGTGTGAACTGCTTTGAAGTCCACATATAAAAATGCTGAGGTAGGTTGGTATGCTATTTTTTTAAGATGTTGAACTTTTCCAGTCTGAGTCAATGTTTTTTTTTATTACACTTCTATAAAATTTTAGGAACTGGACTGGATTGGAAAGAATGGCTAAATTTAATGCAGCAGAGGCCTTAGTATTGCATCTTTTAGCCCCTACTAACATCCCTGCATTCATTCCTATCCTCATTTTTGACTCATGATCACATGATAACAGCATTCAAGGTTTCAGT
This sequence comes from Antennarius striatus, assembly GCF_040054535.1. Taxonomy (NCBI): domain Eukaryota; kingdom Metazoa; phylum Chordata; class Actinopteri; order Lophiiformes; family Antennariidae; genus Antennarius; species Antennarius striatus. The sequence continues at coordinate 16,692,430 of NC_090785.1, read as the reverse complement.
CTAAATGTAACTCAAATTTTATTAACTGGAGAAAATCTTGAAAGCAAAGTGCCAGTCAGTGTAAGTTTCCATCCACTACACTTATACAACTATGAACATTTGAGCGCTTCGTGATAAACAAGAAGTGGTGCTCTTCACTCACTCCAATCATGCATCATTAAGCCCTTGCAGTATGAGAGCGCTTGGCAAACCTCAAATAGAAGAAAATGCTCTAGTTCTTTTATTGTGCAGATTAAAAATGTGCGTTAAAACAGGTGAATGGAAATAGAAGTGATTTCTTTAAGAATGCAAAAGGAAAAAACCTTCCCCTAAATTGAAAAATAAATAGATTAAGTGGTCACACATGCACTGTTCTGTTAACATTTCATTGTCTACAACCCATTTGTCTCAAAGATGAGTTTGTTCAGCTTCTCATCACGTGTCAGCTGACTCCATTTTGGTATCTTTTCTTACATTTCCATTGCATCAGTTGTTTAACCCGTAGAAGTTGACTGTCCATTCACTTTGATATGGCTGCAACCATTTTCTTCATTGCTTTCAAAAGTCGATGGTCATTGGATAAATTCAATGATTTAGTCCTGATCCTGGATGCTCAGCATTACTGGGGGTGAATAGAGAGGTGGGCTGACCTTGGCTGGCCTGGACTATGGGCTGCCTCATGACAGTTGGAGGATCAGATGCATGGCTGAATCGCTTTTCAATTGACAGCTATTTTGAGATTTTCACTTGAGCTTTGGGAGCTCAGTCCCATTGTGGATTTGGAAAGTGAAGTCAAAAACAAAACTGCTATTATTTGACCATATCCATTGATCATTTCTTACTTTTTAAATAAAACTCACTTTAGCTTAACATAATTTATACATTTCCTGCTTCAAGTTTAATATTCTTTCATTAGTTTAGTCAAACTGTTGGCTAGGCCAGGGTGCACTAGCCAGCTGCTGCCCTCACGTGGCTTTAAAAATTGCCCTTTCAAAAAGATGTAAAGATTTGGTTGTTCTGCTGCATGACATATATTGCTCATTCATGACAAATACTGCTTATGTAATGACATCACATTAATAATTGATAGGCATTTACAAATGCAGGAAGCGTATATTGATGTAATTTGAGTCCTGGCATATAAAGTGGGTCTAGTTAATGTATCCAGGGGGATTTATAATTCATTAATTCTCTCTATGCTCAGTATTGAGGATGTGCCAGGAAAGACCCCGAGGAAGGCGAGGAGAGAGAGGACAGTGTGCATGAAGTCAGAGGTCAATCCACTGAGGCATAATATAACGTGTACAAATGAATGAGCACACTAGCACCCACCCCCCTCCTCCTCCTCTCTCTCTCTCACCCCATCTTTCTTTCTCTCTCTGGATTTTAGAAACTTGGATGGATTTATTTAATCAGAGGGATCAGAGGGACTTATCAATGTCCACTGCCTTACAACAGTATGTACACAGTGTGTGCAGAGGAGATTGGCCTTTTCCTAGGATTGGCTTATACCGTAGGTTGAAATGTGTAACAATTCCAGCTACAGATATAACCCTATCAGCATCCCCAAATGAGTTACATGAAAAACAGATGGGAATGTGTGAATCAACGTTTGCTGTAAAGAAGTGCTTTTCCTAGTTTGTTCCAGAAGAACTTTACTGGCCTTTGCAGAACCCTGACTTCAGCCATGTCCAATAGCTTTGAGATGGATTGGTGTATGTGTACCATGCATAATCTCCCAAATCACTGGCCAAACTCAGTAACACTCCTCCCGGCCCAATGGCAGCAAAATCATCTCAGTAGTCCAAGAGATCAAAATTCATCTTAAACCAAGCTGAACAACTTGATCTATGTTTTATAGCAACATTCAGGAAGCACGACATTTGAGATTCTAAACTATGTGTATTTAAAAAAAACATGTGCAGTATTCAGTCACTTTAAAAATGAAGAGAAAGTGTAAAAAATATTTCTAAGGATGCATTTATGTCAAGGTCTGAGGACTTTCATTTTTCTTTTTGAGGCATCATCGTCATCGGAAAAGAGCATGAGGCTGGAAATGTACCTACAGCACTCATCAGCTACACTTCTAACCATTACAAATTGACATGTTTGGAGGCATGTGTACACACACACACACACACACACACACACGCACACACACACACACACACACACACACACGCACACGTACACACGCACGCACACACACACACACACACACACACACACACACACACACACACACACACACACACACACACACACACACACACACACACATGCAATATCAACAGCACACAGATACACATGCATTATCATTTCTAAGAAACTCCTTGGTTACAGTAAAAAAGAAAAGGCTATACCATGCCTACTCTACTGCTGCCACATCATCTGACACACTCTGAATTTGGGCTCAAGTACCCTTGCAGACACCAACACACATGAATAGAACTACGCAGTCTAATTTTTAATGGACATGGATATATGTCAGTCAGTCAGTCATCGTCAGATTACCACATTTATATCCGCCGCAGCGGGTCACGGGGAGCCGGAGCCTATCTCGGCGGCATAGGGCATGAGGCGAGGGACACCCCGGGCACGACGCCAGTGCACCGCGGATGGATATATGCATTTACAATATTTTTTAATCCCCAATACACCACAGCTTGTTTGGCTGATTAGGCATGACATGCATTTTCTTTTTGAGATCAGAATCACCCAAAGGGATGCTGGATTTTAAATCTCCTTTGTATATTCATAGAAGAGTGAATACAAAGGAGCTAACACAAACAGTAGTTGAAAAAGTGGTGATATAGAGCGTAATTAGGATTTAATACACACTTAAATGTGACATACAACATTTATCCTTGTATGGATACCCACAGGGTTCATGTTACTCTTGCAATAATGACACCTCTGAATAAAAGATAGAATGAATATAGACACTGAAGGACATATTGATTAGGTAAATATGAGACTCAGACATCTTTGAAGCAGAGAGGACAGCAGAGAAACTGTTGACAACATGCTGCTATAGAACTGCAGGACTGCAGAGCAACCAGAAAATGGCAAAAATAGAGCCCTGTTTGATAGGTGATTGGAATTGATCCCATGAAGCAGCTTAAAAGTTTAACAAATCCATATATTTTTTGACGCAGCATTGCTCACATGGATGCATGTATTCTGCCCTGACATGAAGAGCCACGCAACACAAGACCAAAAATGAAACAAAACTCTATGAACCACACATCAGAGGAAGCAGTGTGAGTGCCATGAGGGAAAAGAAAAGATAAATGAGGGAAAAACAGAGCATGAATACAAGCAGGAGCTGGGAAAGGAACAGACATGTTTTAATATTTTTAACAGAAAATGTATTTATGGACCAAAAAAATCCTCAATAACTGAAGCACAACAGTAGAATACATGTTTAATTTGGGCTCACGTGTTCTGTTTGGAAAATCCAGGATTGATCTACAACTACCAATACTTGTTCTCCATACAACAGTTATTTAGAATGCAGCTTGAGGTTATTGAATAGTTGGATTAAAACTGTTGCACATATTTGATTTTTTTTGTCCATCTGACAGACTTTTGTTTTATAGAAAATATAAACATAAAAACATGAAAAAGCATAAACCAAATATCAACATAAAATTCACTTTGAATTTCTGTTAAGAAACCAATAAAAAGCTAAAGTCAAAGAAAAACGAAACAATCAGGGGTACATTATGGAGTGAGAAACAATTATGTAATGACCTGTTCCTGATGAGTCTTTGCAGGGACTAACACACTAGCACCTATGCCCAAGCATAGCGGCATGCAATTTTTTTTTTTAAACCCAATGCATAAAGACAAAAGCCCCACTACAAAACAAAAGACAACCAAAAAAGCCATCAAGACACCCACAGCAGGCACCTATTGTGATTAATGAAAACAAATATTGAGAGAGAGTGGTACACAGGCACAGAGAAACAACACAAACAATGGAGCAGACAGCATAATGCATTCAGGGTTTGCTGACGGCCCTCTAGTGCAGAATGAAAATAAAAGGAGCAGAGAGACAGGGAGAAGAGGGAAAAGAGTGAGGGAGAGGGAGGAAAAGAAGAGGAAACAAGGGCACTAATGCAAAATCCATTCTTGAAACATCAACACATAGACATACACACAACCACGCCGCCTCACCCCATTCTACCTTTCAAAATCATGATGCTGTCAGCGCATCATTGCTTACACCGTCTACACTGAGCGATCTCAGTGTAACTGTCTTTTCTCCCAAACAATAAGAGTGTATGAAAGTTACTCATGGCTGTGCAGCTCTAAAAATGTTTGAATGCATCTGAGAGCGCTATAACAGGTTAGATGATGTGTTTTATTATTGGGTTATTAGAGTAATGGCTTATTGGGGCATGAAACCTGTCATTTTCTACTGCATTACAGGCTACACTTAAAACATAAACATCCACTTGAACAAACACTTTGATTCTGTCTCATCTAAAGGTCAGCTTGGATTTGATTCATATCTTTTCAAGTAGAGGTTTCAATCAGTCAATTAAATTTATTCTGCGTCTATCGCTCATCACAGTGTTTCTGACTCATCACATGGCCTATGTCACATGGTGTCCATCACATGGATGGCATCATACAGACTACATGACATGGGTGTGGCATTGCCATGGTGTGATGATGAAATGATGAGGATATAGCAGTGTTTAGAAAGGGTTTTTGATAGCTAACATACCTGTGGTGGACACAACCCTATCTGTTAAAAGGTCAATCAGAGATTGTTCTTATTGAGGAAGCTGAGATAATATAATGTTGATAAATGTCTTTTAAAAATGTTTTATCATTCTTTTAATGAGACAATAAACTGTAGAGTCTGTTGCCATTACCTACTACATGTGAACTGTTGTACATGTATAACATATTTATTATTTTATGAGTAATCTGCTGATCTTATGTTTATGGTATGTATTGATATATTTGTATGTGTTTATTTGTGTATTTCTGTTGCAAACAAAACACACACATACACACACACAAACACACATGCACATGAGATTCATGGATCATATCTGATTGATCAGCTTTCTGAACCTCTCTGGGAATGAGGAATACTTCAGAAATTTCAATGGACGTGTTGCATTGTTTGGCCTCAGAGGAGGTATTGCCTTTTCTAGTTTGTAAAACCCTCAATGACTGAATTTTGAAATGGGCTGCTTTATAGACTGAAATGATTTTTTGATCATTGTAAAAAATAGTAACGCATCTACTAAATTGCTAGAATTAAGATTTGACACATGTAGGCGCAATTTAGGTTCAGTGATCATTGTAAAGCAGTACAGTTAAATGGGAAGAAAATCAATCAAACCTCAAAGCACATGAAATAGTTGAACCTTGAAGCAAATTACTCTCGGACCCTGGTTTCCACATGGATCTGAGGCATTAGATTAAATAAAAATAAATGGATGTAAGTTTGCACAAGCAGCCACCAAAACATCACTCAGATCAAGTACGCTCGCAGATACACACACACACACACACACACACACACACACACACACACACACACACACACACACACACGCAGAATGTCAGGAATAAACTAAATGTGGATGACTTGGGAATCCACAATACGAATATGTTACTTCTTTTATGGCAAATTTCTCATTAACGACACTAAGGAATATGTCATGCTCTGCAGCGCTGTAAAAAAAAAAAGTCCAAGTCACTGTCAAAACAAACATTAGTGATACCGCAGGGAAAGTAAAATCCAGAAGACACCTCTGCTCATTAGGCTGCAGCTAATTAAACCTCCAATGATTAGATCCTGCTCTTGAATCTAATGTTCCTCAAAGGAGAAAATGGCACGTTGTGATCCTGAATGTCCTTTCTTAGCCTGAGGTGATGTAAAGCTAACTGATGTGAGACTCGATCATTTAACATTGATGGCCCACATTTGTCTTCATTGCTTAAACTTCCCAGATTGAAGCAGTCTGTGTATCAACAAACTCCAAGTGGCTTGATACCCACTGGGCATTAGTGCAACTTAGATTCTTTCATTGACACTCCCTCAACAAACAGAGCCAGCAGAACGGGGATGAAGGAGAAAATTTATGTTGTGAGACAAATCTTGGAGGAGGGAGGAGGAAGGGAATAACAGTCAGGTCCGGATGTCTGGCCGAAGGCTTCCCGCTCTGGTTTGTGTTTTTCCCATCCAGCTTCATTACAGCCTTATCTCTGGGTGAGCCACAGAGGCAGAGAGAGAAGGCCAGACAACCAGTACGAGGTTGTAGACATGGCACACCTGCCACCTCAGATAAAACACACATCAGGATTAGGCTGTGATTTTAGCTTGTGCTTTTTGTCACTTTGCTCTTTCTCATCTTCCTTCCTTTTTGAGTTATCCATCTCTTGGCCCCTGTTTATGTCTGTAATAATCTCTCCCCCGTCTCTTTTTGTCTCTTTCCCTGCCGTTCCCTTCAGTCCACCCTGACAGAGCTGTGATAGTAGGACAGTAAATTAGAACCCTTCTATTTCTCACTTATCATCCTCCCAGATGCTGATGTGATCTCTCACCTATAAGGTCAAAAGCTAATTGGTGTAAAGCAGTCAGTCCTGTGGTCAGAATAATCCATCACTTTGGTGAATGCTATCACAGGTCACACATAGTGCTGTAAACCTTGTTCAGAAATCTGTCTCCTGCAAACACCCCTGCTGCTTTACATTTTAAAACCCACGTGAAACAAATATTGAATAACAGCATGACTCAAAGTAATTAATAGTTATTTATTTTACATCTTATTTCAAGATCACTTACAGCAATAACACGGAAAAATATGTATTATTTCAGTCAAAAATATCCCTGTCTTTGGCACAATAGCATCTTTTAACATGATTCCCCTCCCTAATTTCACATTTCTTGGAAATCCAAATCATTCTCACAGGTTTCACTTAATGACATGAAAAACAAAACCTGAACTACTCAGTCTATTTAATCCATTTCACAGATGCATATTGGAGAGCACAGCTTTCAAATTCTAAAAGGGATTATTCTTGAATGGCGGAGACAGAGAGGCCTTTGAGGGGAGCTAAAATTACAGGTGGAGTGATCCCTTCTAAAATTATCCAACTCTTTTATATTGCGCTTCTAAAGAATTCATGCTCATGTTTAATTCCAGAGCTCTGATAACGAATGTCTCCTCCAAGCACCTGAAGATTAATAGACTTTTACCAGGTGCTCTCTGTCTTTTTATAACACACTCCAGCCATTTAAACGCTCAGCTGTCTGGCTGTCAGTCCCCAGTATTAGGTCATTTAATGGGAGTCTTACTTATGCTTAGAGCATGGCATGGGAAATACATCCTGACACAAGAGGTGACAAAGGTGAAACCATATAAAGCAGAAAGCCATTGAAAAACAACTTTGCACTAGAAAAATTCAAAAAGCTTATTTTTTATTTGAATGATTTTAAATGAGTAAAGGCTGTGCAAGCTGCTGAAGCAGCGTGCTGCTTCAGAACTTAGTATGTTGCCTATATCTGGATGCTGTATCATATCCACCATGTTTACTACGTTTAGCTATGTAATTATTTTTGGTACAGTAATTACAAGTACAAATGAAGATGCTGGGAATGTCTTTTTGAAGAAATAGTTCAGTTTTTCACTTAATTTTACTGTCAAATTAAAAGTCAAGGATGCCCAAAGTTATTCTAATTGGTCTTGGGAAGGTTAAAAAGTCAATCTCGAACTGCTCTGGAGACAATTTATTTTACATCACAGATAAAGCTCTGGGAAATATTGTCAGAAAGAATAAACCTAAGCACATTTTTACTATTATTTTTCTATATAATTTTTTAATACTTTTTTTTTTTAACCAGTCTTGTTTTCCTGCTGTTATCTATGGTCTGTAGCCAACATTTGAATGATCATTTGTTTTTATCAGATGGTCACATCTACCCAATACCTCAGTAACATACATTCGTTGTCATCTCACTGTCATCTCACTGTGTCCCTGCACCCCCCTGTCACCGATAGGGGGGTGCAGACTCACCAACACCTCATTCATCATCTTCACCAGGGTCATCAGCCGCCTCCACCACAGTTTGAACTCCAAGATATATATCTTGTTGCTGCTTAGGTATGATGACCTTTGATCTCAATCTCCCTGAAGAGTTTAAACACCAGAGAATTTGGTCCTCTAGTCTTTCCTGTTTAAAATGTTAACATAAGGATGGTACTAAAATAAGCGTTTCATAATGAAATCATAAGAATGAATGAAACCTCAGGGAATATACATTTATTTAGTGCTAATTCCAATGAAGTTGGTGGTGAAGGGATTGCTTGGTCCTGGTTAAGGTCAAAACCTAAACTCTATATTCATTCAGGGTGATTGTTTATATAGAATATTTCACAAGAGTCAATCAAACATTATGAAGTTATTTATAGTTAACCAGAGTGTAGGAACAACCACTAAAATCTTATTTAAAAATAGTAAAATAAATAGATATACAATTAAAATTAAGTCATTTTAACAATTGTTCCCAATTTTTAATGATTTCTTTAATTAAAAAATTCTGAAACTCTCACAAGAGTAAAATTTCGTACAGTAGAAAAATGCAAGCACATGCAATTTGGATCAACTACACATTGCAAAACCAAACACTACTGTCACCAACGACCCTCTGTGCACCAACATAAGCCAAACTTTGAGTAATGGAAAAGCATATTCAAATTTCACACTCCAATAACAACAAGCAATCAAAGCCAGTGGTGGAGCTGTGCCGGCAGAGGCATCAGACCCAGGCGGAGTGTCGCTGCCGCAGCTCTCAGTCACACTCTAAATGCCTGTCTTCTGATGGACACATCAATCCATATTACACAGCCCACCTGGTCTCCTACACTGGCCCATATAAACATTCACTCATGTGCGGTATGCACGTATCAACACACTCAGGAACTATGCAGACATTTTTACAAATCTGTTCTGCAAGATGTTGTAAAAAGTAGAAATCAATCAGTTGCATTGCAGCAGACGGTAATCTCACTATTCTGCAGGACGGGCTGATCCAGAGCCCTGGAGTGGCAACGAATCTGTGTGGCAAAAAGAGGGTACTGAGAGGCACTTAGCACCTAGTCTGGGATAATACCCGTTCACTGTCGCTTTCTCTCTCTCTCTTACTCACATACACACACAAACACACACGCACAAGCACTTTGCCTAATAGAGTAGCAGCAGTAGTCAGCGTTTCCCATGGCAGGCTGTAATCGCCTGGCTGGACTCAGTGATGGATTTTGGGTTAGAAGCAGCATCAGCACCACAGCAATAAACACACACACACACACACACACACACACACACACACACACACACACACACACACACACACACACACACACACACACACACACGCACATGCATACACTTTATTTCCCAAGAAGGTTCTCAGTTGTTTTAGGGGTTTACACATAATTCAGGATCATTTCTTTTTTGGGATGTCTATCTACCATCATTTCCACACACTGAAGCAGTAAGGATACATACACTGACTTCACATTTTTCTGAAAGGTTTATGTGTGTAACTTTCATTTAACAGTGTATGATTCTTAAATCACACTGTATTGGGAGGCTGACTGCCAAAACATGCAAGCACCCATGAATTCCTTGAGTTTGCAGATAGCGGCAGAGCAGAGGCAAGAATCCGGGTTCAGGTCCCCATATCCCCAGGAACAATTCTGATTGAACTGTCAGGATGGCTCAGGGGGAAGTGACATTAGAGTGAAACGTGATGAGGCCATTTGGTGAAACCCCACAAAGGTAATGGAAGATACGATGATGAGTAACTGGCTTTGCTGTAGGTGTAGCACCATACAGCAATATCCAGGTAGCTGACTAGTCCTTTAAAACTGGCAAAGCTGGAAGGAGCTGGAAGTGGAGATAAGGCCAAAAATTGGGTGGGTGTTAAGTCCTGTTTTTTTTAATTTTTCTCCAGGACAGCCTGTGTCACAAAACAAGGCCATGTCCGTGGAGATGCCTTTGTTTATTAGTGATAGAGAGGTAAAATGGACTGTACTCCACTATAAACATAGCTTTACTCTTTTTGATGTGTACAGTCAAGTGAGGTGGATTGTGGTATTACCATTGCATTAAGTCCAGTGTCCCTGTCTGACAGGTGAATTGTTATACAGTGTAATTGTTTCTTGGAGAAAGAACTCTGCTGTCTCTTTAGCGATTTTGATCAGTTTGTTCAGTTCCCTCTTCTCCACTATTGCTTACAGTCAAACATAGATTCAGCTTTCCTTATCAGTTTTCTAACTTATCTTAATGTGTTGCTGCCTCCGATATTGCTCCTCCAGCAGATCACAGCAAAGAGAAATACACTGGTGACAACAGAGTTGTACAACATCTCCAACATTTTGCTGTGCACATTAAAGGATCTGAGATCCACAGGAAGTGGAGGCTGTTCATCCCCTTCTTGAACACTGCCAAACTGTTAGGCTTTCAGTACAGCCTGTTGTCAATGATCACTCCCAGATACTTATATAGCTCAACTGTCTTCACTCCCTTCCCAGAATAAAATGGGGCTGTGAAGTAGCTCTCTTCCTTCTGAAGATGATTGCCACCTCTGGTCTTCTTCACACTGAGAAGCAAATGATGTCTTCCCACCTGCATGTACTGAAATGCATTTAAGTCTTACAGTAATGTGACGCACTCAGATTTAAAATCTGTAAAGCAGTACAGTTGTTTTTCCTTTCTATTCCATTAATACCAATATGTGATTATGAATGCTGAAGTATTCAGCTGATATCAGTTTCATGTCTTCATTTTTTTTTCATCTGCATATTCACAAAGACAAATCACTGCAGGAAGCTTTCAGTGAGCCTCCACCAAAGGATGAGAAACGCAACTTCAACTACCTCAAAAATTGTTTATTTTTTTTGCACCTTAATGTAAGTATTGCAAATACCACTGGTAGCTTTGTCTGCGTGCAGTCAGTCAAAGGGCAAAGTAATTGTGAACTAAACAATCATAGATATGTCAAGATTGAGGATGTGGACTCCTTTAGAGAGTCCAGTGTGGAGTTGGGCTCACATAACAAGTAATCCAACAGTCTTGCATTAGTGGCCCATCATTTACATAGAAATCAAATTAAACTTTCAAATAGTGAACTTCTGTTTTTGTCTTTATTAATGATATTCTACATTGAAACAGTTTAATAATTTATTATTCTTTGATTACATATGTATACATTCAATACTGTACTGCAAAAAATGAATGAGCACTTGGAGGACACCAACTCCTCTAAGCAGATGAATAAAGAAATAATTCCTCCATCTCAGCTCCTCCAGTACAGCATCTGTACCTAAATAACTGGTGGCAATGAAAAAAGAAGTTATAAAAATGACAAACAGAAACAGTCATCTCCATCTTATTCAGCCTCACTTCCATTAGTGTGACAATTTCATTAAACAAACATAATGTACAAAATCATTTCCTCGACTTGCCTGGCTCCAAGAAATTAACAGCAACATGGAAGTCATGCATAATGAATGTGAACATTTGCCATCTACAAGTCTCCCAGAGTCAAACATTAATTCAACCTCGCACAGGCTGTGGAAAGGGACAAGGACGACAAATGGTACACGGGAAAGAGGAGGTGAGGGTGAAACCTTAGAGGAGAATGTCTGACTGAAGACAATGCCTGGTTAAAGGTCTACAGGTCTGGATTGATTGTCTTGGAAACCATACAAAATAATGAAAATAAGATGGTATAAATTTGCTTACAGTGCATTTACGTCAAATGTGGTTTGTGCTTACTAAAATAAAAATGGCCATGTCAAAGGTCTGCAGAAGTTGTAGGATTGTAAATGTATTCACAGCCTTGAGGCCATTTGTAATTTTGGGTCTTTTAAGTAAAATTTACTCAACTTGACTCGATTATTCTGGTCCGTAAATATTATCCTGCAGACCCTGATGGAGATGAAAACTTTTTGGTGCCATGGCCAATAAATTATGTAATGCTCAGTCCAAAGAGACAAATATTGCAGCATAAAAAAGACAAATATCAAGTAATTAAATTCAATTTGACAGAGTTAAAGTACAAGTCAAGGCGAATGAAGTCGACCTAGTGCTCTTTTCCCATTGATCAAAGGGATGAGCATTTGACACGACTCTCATGACCAAGCCAGAAACACTTGGCGTCATCTAATTCTCTTTGCATAAATCTTACAATAATTTATCTGGGCACAACACAACAAAATGCTAATGTTAACATTTTAGGGTTGGGAGGGAAAAAAAATTGTCCTTCACGAGGGGTGATTTATTACCCATTACAGCAGGGTCATTCATTAATTTCACTCTTTATATAAAAGGCCTGTTATTCCTGCATGCATAAATAACAGACACACACCAACACATGCATAAAAACAAAGCCGTGCACATTTGAAGCCTTCACACTCGACTTGTGTTGGGAAAATGTCACAGTGTCGAGAGGATGTTTATCTGGCGGGTACAGATTTGACGGTTTGACATAGTTGCCGCTGCTCCTTCCCCCTGCCCATGATATTGCATGCATGTGTGTGTCTGCACCCATGAATTTATGATTTTGATGTGTGTTGTCTTTGATTGACACGGGACTTTGAGAGATGCCAGCATGCTGTGCTGTGCACAACCAGACACACATTGGATCTGACACTGTCGAACCAGCAGTGTGACAGGCATGTGACAGGGCAGAGCTGGGTCTAAATGACTTCTTAGGCTCCATTACCCTGCCAAAACACTGGACACGCCATCTCCCATTTCCAATTTCCCCTTCATGGTCACAGAGCCCTTTACTGTTCACAAATGGACCACTGATTGCACCCTACCTTTCCCTCAGTACAGATTAATCACACATAGATGCAAGCTTGCATGCACACAGATAAGACAACCCCCCACCACTCCAAATCAAAGAGGGAAACTGAGCGATGTGCTGAGTGCCAGGAGCAGGCCAGCAGCAGTGGTGATTATCCTGAAGGAAGCATCAGTTGTTGGTATTTACACTGCCACTTTACTCTCTGATGTTTCAACATTGGTGGCCTCTAGAAAGAGAGAGCATTTGTCAAAAACACTCTGAGAGGCATCAGTTGAAGGTGACCTAAGATGAATGTGTCATTAGCTGTGACACAAATTAGTGGAAGCGGGGAATAGAGAGGGGAGAGGAGAAAAGAAGAAGGGAAAAGACAGCTTCTGCATCATGACAGGAAGAGGAGCAACAATATAAATGTGAAACTGGAAGCAGTCAGGGATGATTTTCAATCCAGAGACATTATTTGTTGAATAAAAGCCAGTGACCCGTAACCTGGAAGGCAGCAGTCAACACATTGCTCAATTGCCTTGAAGGGGTAAGTGTCAATAAAAATCTTTAGGATGCATGATCTTTCTTGTCTCCTGATGATGGAGAAACTAAATGTACCTTACATGGACTCCAACTTTGATGTAAGGGAAAGAAAAAAAACCCCATCCTTCTTTTATTATCATGAGGGTTTAGAATCTAATGCCCGGTTACCCTTGTCCACTTTCTGTGTCACAAGAGGGTTTGATGTCTTGCAATTTTCAGAGTCAAATATATGCATTAGCTTCTTCTAATGAGGACACTATAGTGTTTGTTAAAGCCTGGTGTCTGTTGGTCTATTCATCTGACAGGGAGATTGGTTGTCATCGTGTAACCAGTTTAGCTTGGTTGAGCATGGTGACATTTCTGCTATTTTCTCCCTGGCTATTCTGCACCCTAGTAATTGCAGTGTTACAGTATATAAAGAACCACATCACATTTGAAGTGAGTGGAACAAGCAAACAAGGAAATGAATTCTGATATGAATGCTGTCATCAGATGCAAACATGCGTGATTCATTTGTGAGGCACGATGTTTGCAGATGTGTATTAAGGGTAGATGAGATGTATCAGTGACGCTGTTGACAGAGGTGTCACCTCTCTATTAGAGGATGATGTGTTATAACCAGCGGGTGGAGTCTAGGAGAAAGGGATTGATAAGGGAGGTGAAGATACAGATTAAGTTGACAGACAGAAAACGGATGGGCAGCAAAAAAGAAAGTGGTGTTTGTTCAGTGTTTTTCTTTTTTTTTGGGGGGGGGGTGGATTCTCAACTCACTGTAGCAGAACTCCTGGTGTATTGTTTTGAATGAGCTCTAGCTGGTATGAATGAAAATGAGATTTCACTGTTTTCTGTCCGCTTAACACTGCATGAGCCTCAATAAACATTTCTCATTTCATGCTTCTCAATGTGTAGCGGCAAACAGCAACACCACAGTAAGCAATCACAAATTCAAATGAAAAGGGAGAGAGGGAAGAATGTCTCCTCTGCTGCCTTGTTTAATTTGCCACCTCCTGGGCAATTGAAACATGCCTCCGCTGCGCTGTTTTCTGAAGGTGTGTGAGGTTCACAGAAGATGCCTTACAGGTATGCAGGGCTGCAGGAGAGAGGGAAGGTGGAGCAGATCTAAATAAGAAAGACAAATTGAATAACTTGATATTTTGTTTATACCTGGAGCGCAGTACTAAAGTTGAAACACACTCCCACACAGGCAGACCCGCACGCCCCGAGACAGAGCAGTGTGTGTTAATGCCTGAAGCTCTCCATCCGTGTAGCCTCCCCAGGAGAAACATCCTGATAACGCAAACAAACTCTTACAGTGTGGTCCCAATGGGCAGACAAACAAAGGACAAGGTTTTATCTGCTTTTATCTCATTAAACACTCTATAACTTGCTTAATTGTTTACGAAGGGATTTAGAAGAATATTCCACCTAAGGTTTATGACTTTGGTGTGTGTGTGTGCATGTGTTCACTTCAACCCACACATGTTAGGGAGTATGCATTTGTGATTCATTGTTGTTGATGGGTTTTAATTAGAATGTGCTCAGGGGTGCAGCTTAATAAGATATGGCAAGAGATTAGAATACAAAGGGCATCCTTTTAACCCATTCTCACTGCACTGCATTCGCTTGAAACAAATGTGTAGAGTTTGCATGTCAGACTTCGACGCAAAGACTTTTATAATTCAAAAATGATATTTTCCCTTTGTGACCATTTCTCTGGCCATCTCTAGCTCCTGCTCTTTTCTACTTGTTAGCCATTCAGCCAACAGCAGCCTCCCCTGCCTTCCCCAACCCCGTACTTTTCAATCTGTCCTCTTAACACTTGAGCTTTGATCTTCTCACCCAAGCCTGCTCCTTCTAACCCTCCAGCATTACCCATCGCTCCCCCTAACTCCACTCATGTTTAATACCTCCCATATCCATCTCCATCCCTCTTATCCCTCGATCCATTCCTCCCCCCCTCTATCTTCTCTTCATCGTCACCTCCTCTCTCGAGCTTTAGCCATGTATTTGAAACGTCTATTGCTCTCACGGCTCTTATTAGTGCAGCACTTTTAATTACACTTTATACATTGATCAATTGTTGCATTATACGACTTGGTCCCTGTCGCCTGGTTCCATAGTGATGGATCACATGTGGGAATCAACAGTGGTCATCTCTGACATTAGCATGCATTTTGCCTGAGACCAAAGCAGGATGACCCCATCCATGATGTCAACACGGTAGCTATTTGGAACATAATTAAAGGCAGAAAAGATCAATTTGAAAGCCTTGAGCATAAGAGAGATAAAAAAAGAGGGGAGCATGAACAAAAGAACCCCATTTGCTCTCAACTTCTCAACAATCTCTGTTACCGCATTTATATATTTCACTTCATTTCAAATGCCCTGATTTGCATTAATGAAAGATAATCTCAAGGCCTTTGAAGTTTTGCTCTGTCCTCTGGGAACAAAGGAGAGGCTCACTTGCACATCCCCACAAGTAAATTCACACTAACACACACAATCTGATGCTGCTCAGCATACAGAACTCTTGCACCTGGATCTCACTGCTCCTCTAATCCTGCTATAGTCTAACCCTCCACAAGATTAGGATCCCCTGCTTGGTGTAACACAGTCAAACAAATCAACAGCCTCCTGCATACACTCTTCTAGCATACTTAATATGTTTACCATACTTATGATACATGTGAAATAGTTTTCTGAGGTCTTTGCACTGCTTGTAACCAGAGGCAGTGGGGTTTGGGGGTATCAAACACAGTTCAGATGCTGATAAATGATGGAAAGCCAGATACTGGTTAACAGCTGAGGTATAATTATTTTAGTAGTCTGGTAGTTGCAACGTTCGCTTCCAATAATACTTGAAGACAATGATCTTTGGCAGACCAAAGCCAAAACAAGGACATCATGTTTTTTTCCTCTCATCTATATTCTGACTCACTCCATTCAGACTCCCTCTACAGACACACACACACACACACACACACACACACACACACACACACACACACACACACACACACACACACGCACACGCACACGCACTAACATAAAAAAAACATTCTCATAGTGAAAGACTTGCAAAATAAGAGGAGCAGTCAGCTGCTGTCCTTAGTCAAGCTCTGCCAAAAAACAAGACAAAGGCAACAAGGATTATTGCTGAGCTCATTAACAAGAAAAAGGGAGCCAAAGAGCCTTATGCATAGACAGAAGTAGACAGTGCAACTTCTAGAGTTGCTGGATGGGTCTGGCGGAAGTTATAACAGCATTTAAAAGAAGCCTCAGACCCAATCCTCAATTCAGTCGAGACTTGTCAGGCAAGTGCCACAGGTAACTAGCGATTGTTTTCGGAGACAGGTGTAACGTGACGAGTAGAAGGCTACAATTTGTGCTCAGCCAATTTATTTGAATGCCCTTCCAAAAATTTACAAAGGCAGAGAAGGGGATCGTGCACTTTTCCACCTCAGCTAACTTACCTGCATGCAGTGCTGTATGTGTGTAATCTTATTATCCAACTTGCTGTCTAACCTAGACCACGGTGCTGTGATGGGTTGGTATTACACTGATTAAAGCAGGGAGGGAGGGGGAGCTGAGGGGTGAAGGGTGAGGGAGTGCAGGCACAGGTTAGAAAAATTTATGCACAATGTGTGTTGAAGTGGCAGGAATGACACAGCACTTATTGGTATTAAATGGTAAACTTTGAAAGGCATAAATCACAAATACAAAGAAACTTTCTGTTCAAAGTTATTTCAGTCCTTGACTTTGATGTGCCAGTGACAAATGATCGACGGGAAAAATTATGTTTTGTTTTTTCCACAGATGGGCAAAAATGCTCTCTTGGCTTGAACCTGGGGTCATTAAGAAGCAAATAAATAAACACAGAAAGTTTGCATATTGAAGAGCTGTCAGCTTCAGGCCAGCGTCTGCTCACTTCCTGGATGATGGAGAGTCTTCTTTCCTGGGTAAGCCCTCGGCTTCAGGGCCATGAATCAGCCTGAGTGGACACATTGGCAGTTGTCATGTAATGCTATTGCCTGAGTGTCAGCTGCAGTAGAAACAGTCACACATATCGCACAAACAGATGCTGAACATAATGTAGACACACAATTTTGCTAGGGGTGAATTTACAGCAATGGTTACTGTTGCTAAGTTGGCTGTACAAAGACAAAATTTTACATAAAATGTAATATTTTATAGTTTTACTCCTGAATTTTTTATTGAAAGTCAGATCTGCCTTTTTCTGTAAATGATCATGCTGAGTTCAAATTGCAATGAAGAGATGTAAGTTGTAACAAATCTCATCAGCTTTAGTGTAACAGCTTGTATTGTGAACCTGTCACAGGAAACTAAATGCTTTGTCATGATTTCAGTAATCTTATAACACAGGCAAAGGCCCTTGTAGGCATTTTGTGTTCAGCAGATCAGATTTCATTAATACAGTTAAAGGAACTCGAAGGAGCGGCCACAGTGCATAATGTTTGAAAGGTTGTTTACTCACCAAAAAAACAAGCTACCAAGACAATACTTTGCTGTGAGGAAAACACTGAAACACCGACTGGAAGTTGCCTCTGCTGACATCAACTCTGTTAGTTTGATTGACTGTTAAATGAAACAGTTGCTCTTCTGTTGCTGCTTGTGTATCGCTAAACTACATTAATGAAACTGGATCTTAAGAAGAACTTTTAATTGCACCTTGTGTCATATAATGTGTGTTGACCCAATTTACCCAGTAACTGTTATACTGGAGCAGCTTGTGGCTCTTAATGCAATTACTTACATTGAGCATTATTCCAGGTTAGTGCTTTTTTTGCAACATGTAAATTCCATTTATTTCTCCTCTTCAAGTACATGAAACACCATTCAGTGGAATACAAAGATAATAAGTTTGTTTTACCATAGTTGAATACAGTAATGATAAATTCAGTAGATCTGTGCTAAAGGTGACCTCGGTTCTTTCAGAGTTCTGCCCTTGCTTTTCCCTCATTGATATAATGATGACTCCTAAACTGAGCACCGTTGATGAAGTCGATGTGTGTGACAAAGCTCTGACTGGGATGTCATAAGCATTCACTCCTTTTCTAAATACAAGCACAAGCAATCACACTCACAGGCACACACACACACACACACACACACACACACACACACACACACACACACACACACACACACACACACACATACACACATACACACACAGACACACACTTGTTAAGTCTGGTTGTGATGACCAGTTTTAGACGTGCATCGTATTCAGGATTAATCCATTTCTTTGCAAGGATGCATTATAAATGTGTACACATAAATTCACACTTTTTATCACCTGCTCTTTCTATTTTTCTCTTAAAAGCTTGTGATCTCACCTGGTGGAAACATTCAAGATCGCAGAGATGTGCATAAAAGAAGGTCATATGCTGCAAACGATGTGCTAACAGGAAAGCAAAAAAGGCCACATGAAATTTGACATCAGAGAGAACTGTTCACTTATTCCGATATTTTGCTGAGTGATTTTGACATTATGTGAAATCTGAATCTATGGAGTGTTAATGTTATGTTTTACAAACCATCCATATTAGGCTAAATCCTCTAGCCATGTTTGTGTGATCAGCCCTTATCCATAGTCCTGAAGCTTAGATAGGACATCTTCCATATTGTGGTCGTCACAGAAAATTAAATGTTTCATTTTGTTTTAAGCTTGTATTAAATGTGAATGTTCAATAGCTTGGAATTTAGGTTCATGAGAATATTTTTTAATCATTTAAAAAAAGCCTTATCCCCCTATTTAGTTGTTGTTTTTTGACAAATCACACATGTGAAAAGGACAGAAAATGTATTCATTCATTCATTCATTCATTCATTCATTCATTCATTCATTCATTCATTCATTCATTCATTCATTCATTCATTCACACTTAGATATTTTTTAACACAGTTCCATCTCCAATTTAATATGTCCATCTTCAGTAGGAGTCTCTCAGTCATCTGTTCCATGGTGCAGTCTTGTTTTAGTCTCTGGCTCCACTGAGTTATTGTTGGTGGATTTGCTTCCTCCAGTTCATAGTTATCATCTTCTTAGCAATCAATGAAAGAGTATGCAACATGTAGCATTCTACTTGTCCCCAGGAATTATGCCCAGCAAAAACAATTTAGGATCTTGACTAATAGTCACCTCCAAAATATTCTCCATTTCTTTTTTTAACATTTCTAAAGAAACCTTGGATTACTGGCCAATCACAAAACACGAGTATGATCACCTTCCAAAATTCCTCCAGCAAAAGGCTAATGAGGAGTCTTTAGTGTATAAAGATATGTTAAAAGGTATATTGAAATATCTCATTTTCAGTTTCCAATCAAATTATTTCCATAATTGAGTATTTATTCCTTTATGACTGGTGGAACATAAGTCTTTCCATCCCTTATTGTCAATTAGGGTATTTAATTTTAATTGCCAACTTTTTTTTTATGCTCCAAGTATATATTTGAATCATATTCATTAGTAGGAAGACCCTTTTCCTGTAGTGGAAATAAAATATTCTTCAATTCCATTTGGGATTTTACAAATTATTTCCTTTTCTTTGTGGTTCATAATATAGTGCCTTATTTGAAAGTATTTATATGGTCATTTGATGTGAGCATAAACTGTTCCTGAAATTGAGAAAAACTTTTGATTTCTTCTCCATAAAATAACTGATAGAGACAAGTCCCTTATGAACCCATTTTTGAAAACCACTGTCCCACGTAGAGGGAGGAAACTCTGGGTTGTCCGCAATCGTCTTGACTCTTAAAATTGATTCAGGGCCTCTGAAATTTTTTTTTTTAACTGCTGTCCAGATTTATGTTTTAGCCACTCATTTTCCATTTTGATTTTTTTGATAGATATACTATTAAGATAAGGCAGTATTGCCAAAGCTATACCCTTACTTGTACTATGTTCTTCATTCATCCACCCTGTTTTCTCATCCCTTGTGACCATGGGAGTCCCGCCCAGTAGTATTCTTTTTAAATTCAGCAAGTCCAGGCTTCCCCTGTCTTTTGACATAAGAAGAGTTTTAAGTCTTATCCTCAGCTTTTTATTCTACCAAATAAACTTGTAGGTAAATTATTTTGTTTAACATTAAAGATATGGGGCGGCACGGTGGCGCAGTGGGTAGCACTGTTGCCTCACAACATGGCGGGTCCAGGTTCGAGTCCTGCTTTGTGCGGAGTTTGCATGCTCTCCCCATGTCTGCGTGGGTTCTCTCCAGGTTCTCCGGTTTCCTCCAACCCCCTAAAAGCATGCGCTTCAGGTTGATTGGCCGGTCCCAAATTGCCCGTAGGAGTGAGTGAGTGAGTGAGTGTGTGCGAGTTTGTATGTCTTTGTATGTGGCTCCGCGGTGCACTGGCGTCGTGCCCAGAGTGTCCCCCGCCTCACGCTCTATGCCAGCTCCAGCTCCCCGTGACCCGCTACGGCAGATACAGCAGCAGAAAATGAAATGAATGTTAAAGATCTAGACTGTAATACTTACAGGAAGAGACTGGTAGATAGAATTCAGGGGATAACATTTGTTTTTATTGTCTCTATCCCCCCGAATAGAGAGAGGCAGAATACCCCAGCGTGTCAAGTCATTTTTTGTTTCTGTTATCAATTTATCATAATTGGCATTATATAACTGTGTGGGATGAGGTGTGATAGTTATTTCAAATATCTAAATCCTTGTTTGGACCAGCAAAAATAAACATGTTTATTTAACTGTGCAGGCCAGTTCCCTAATACCATCATTGCTTCTCATTTTTCATTATTAATATTGTACCCTGAAATTGCCCCATATTCATTTCGGCAGTGTGAAAGAGCTGAACTAGAGGCAAGTGGGTCTTTTATAAAGAGCAGAATATTGTCCACAAAAGGGGCAATTTTGTGAAGTGAACCTTTTTCATTTGTTAGCCCTTGAATTTCTGCTTTTTGGCGTATGGCCTCTGCTCTATACTGAGAGCAAAAAGGATGGGAGATAATGAATCTCCTTGTCTCACGCCTCTCTCTACCTTAAAAAACCAGGACAGTGACCGTTTATTCTCACTCCAGACTGAGGGTCCTTATAAAACAAATTAATTCAATCGGTAAATTTTTCTCCAAAACCCATTTCCAACAGTGTTTGTTCGAGGAATAGCCAATCTACTTTATCAAATGCCTTTTCAGCATCTAAGCTGAGAAGGATTGAAGGCTGTTTGTCTTTTGCTGCTATGGACTGCAAAGCACTCCTAACATTATTTGTTCCGTGTTGGCCTAAAATAAAACCTGTTGGATCTGGTTTGATCATTTTTTAAATATTTTTTTGCATTGTAGTCTTCAAAATAGAAGTTAGTATTTTGTAACTAAATACTCCCTTACTATTACATTGTAAGGGATCTTCCCCCTCCTTATGTAAAACTGTTAGAATGGTTTCAGAGCACAATTTGGGGGTGTCTCCCGAATCCCATATATAATTACATATTTTACTTAATATTTGGAAGAGGTTATTCACAAAAACTTTATAATATTCTCCTATAAATCCATCTACACCTGGTGATTTGTTATTTTTAAGTTTATTTATAGTGTCTTTAATTTCGTTTTGTGTAACTGGGTCTGTTAGTTTATTTATATCTTCAGCCACTAATTTGATCATATTAAGAGGTTTCAAAAAATCCTGTATTTTTTTATTTTTTAGATTCCACTTCCTGAACTTTATGTGGTTGTTCATAATATTTTGCAAAAGCATGTGATATTTCTGTCGGGTGTTCCTCAATCTTATTAGTCTCTGATTAGTCCAAAATACTTCCTTTAAACAGGGAGAAACCTTGAGCAGGACCCTAGACTCAAAGCGGGCAACCATCTGCCTTGAGTGAAGAAAGAGAGACGAAAACAAAGAGCGTCTCAGTGACATAGAAATCAATAACTTAAAAAAAATTATATATATATATATATATATATATATATATATATATATATATATATATATATATATATATATATAAAGAGTAAACAGAGAGACAATAAGAGAGGGAGAAACTGAGCCAAGGACAGAAATTGGGAGAAACAAAAGCAGAAAGAGGGAGGGGGAGGGACAGAAAGACAAGACAGAGTGTAGCAGATTGAACATAATGTAGTTTTTAGTCTATGGTGTGGTTCATAATATGTGGAGATGATGCTAATGCTAGTAGGTATGAACAGTTGGGCTGATAATGGCATCAGGGAGTGACAGTCACAGGTCCAGCTTCTGCAGTTCCACGGGGAGAAGGACCTACAGACTGAGATAGATGGATGGAAAACAGAAAGAGAGGAAGTAAAAAGCCAAAAGAAGTTAATAACATGATTTTATGGAGTGTGAAAATTTAGAGGAGGGGAGGAGGATGGAATTTTGTAATGGGAAATTCCCTCGATAGTGTAGGCCTATGACAAGCATAACTATTCGATTGATTAACTACAGGCCGTATTAAAAAGGAAAGTCTTCAGTCTACTCTTGAACAAGGGGATGATTTCTGCCTCACAAACTGTATCAGGGAGCTGATTGCACTATAAAGGATTTTGATAAGTGAATGCTCTGCCCCTCAGTCTGGTTTTACAAATTAATTTAGAAAATCACATGAGCTTTGTGGAAAATGGCTGCTTTTTTTTCTTTTTTAAACTAAACATACATATTTGACAACATTTCCAATAGCAAATTATTTAAAATCTAACAAGTAAAGCCCACAAATGTGATGCACATTGACTTAAAGTAGTTGATGTATATTTATGCTCTCTTTATATTTTCCACTATAATTATCAACTGCCAACTTGAATCATTGTAATGTGGAGCTGAGGTAACAGTTAAAATAAATGAAGATGATAATAAAAAGGAAAATCTTGCAGTTATAACTTTTCATTGCCATGGTTCCTCCTTTATTGTTTTCTAATTATATTTATCCCCTCATTCTTTATTCATTCACATACTTATTTATTACATTTCAGTCATTTCTTCCCTTTTTCACTGTTCTCGTCATTTCACATTCCTCTATCCTGTCACCCTAAAAAGGGATGCTTTCTTTGCAAGGCCGTTTGTTGTGCCTGTGTGACCAATTCAGTAATCTGGCATCTGGGCTTAGGTGATGAGCCACTGTTGGACATGTGTTTGTATGCACACATACCACCTAAGGTCTGCATTAGTGTAACGCAGCAGCAAAAATCTGATGTGGAATTTGATCAATTTAGCCATTCCTTCATTAGCCATTCTTTAAGGTAGTGCATAATAATAATAATAGCAGGAAGGACTCATTACTGAGCTGTGCTCTTAAAGTGACAAGACTAAGTAATGTTAGGCAAGTGAGATAATACTGGATGAACTGGGGAGACGGTCAAAAAGAAGATGCTGATACTAAAGTTGGTAAATTCTCCCTAATCTCATGCACTGAATAAAGATAAACACATAAAGACCAGCAGCTGTTCTGAGACAAAACCCTCAAGTTTCAGTACAGACATTTTTTCAGGTGAACTGAGAAAAAATGTGACTGAGCAGTTTTCTTAGTCAAGTCAGGTTAGCTGGAGTATGGCGAATTTAAAATTAGTACGATGTGAGTAAAGAGCTTAATGTCTTTAAAACACCAGCACAAGGATATATGGATATATCATCTATCATGTGTCGTGTCTGGTGTGTGCATGGGTTTGTGTCTGAGAGAGAGTTAATGTGTAAGTGCGTTACGGTGACGAGAGCGGGAGAGATAGTTCATGAAAATGTGTTAACCTACAGTATAAGTGTGTGCACACTAACAAACACAGACGTAGACACACACATATACATTCACACAGTCCTTCACTGAGCCAATGTATCATTGCACTCACAGACCAAATGAGGCAATCACTCAAAATTATTTGCATATAAACTAATGAAATATTACTCTGCGAAACTCAGTTGAATGTTAATTACAAAGGTAATGCACTATTTGCTGATTAATGGATCGTCTCTTTCAGGCATGAAATGGTACGAGCAAGTGGATGATCGGTGAGAGGACAAAAAAAGGTGATTACAGTCAATAGAGGTAAGCAGGTGTGCAGAAACTGCACTGCTAGGATCAGAAGTCTGCAGGACAGGAAAGTAAAGTAGAGAGGAGAGGAGAGGAGAGGAGATAATCCATTGTTGGAAGGTAAAGAGTTGAGTTAAGTTGAGTGGACATGGTCACACGCCACAAATTCTTGTTTTATTGGAGCGGAGAAAATGAAAATGCATTATTCATTTATATATCATTAATTATGAATCCACCAAAAGCAGGATGGGAGGCTGAGGTGTGAAGTGTGCAAGTCAAAGCCTTTTGCTGAAGATACACATTACATATTTCATCGCTGTGTTTGACCTCCGAGTTTGTAACAAGCTTCTTGCAATTCCGAAGAGTTGAGGCAGTCAGAACAAAGAACTTGATAACCACAGAGCTGCATTCATTTTTAAATATGTGCTGCATCTATCTCTAAAGAGTAAATCCGCTGACACTGTATTAGCCCTTTCACAACGGTTTTTAGAAAACTCAGTTATTCTGTAATGTGATTTTTTTTCTCTACCTCTCAATGCACTGATTTAGTACAGATGATCTAGTGAAGCAATTACTCTCCACATGTACAAGTCTGTCAGATACTCACAATCGGTTACTGTTATACTGCAAGCACGATGTATTTATTTAATCATTAGGAAGTTTACAGGAGGTTTTGCACTTAGTACTAAACCCCCGAATTAACATTTCAGATGAGAACAAGGCTTCACTAAGAGGGTATGACTTTTTTTATTTATGTTGTCTTCTTCTGAAATCTCACAAACAAATGAAAATCAACCAACCAACATGTTTCAATACTTCTCAATTACTTCCATGCTTTTCTTGTATCTTTTAATCCAGCTACATGTGTTCCTACAGCAGCGGCAAATCTAATGCAAAGAAAGTCATAAACCCAGTATACTGTTTCACTTCATTTCAGGAAAAGGAACACACAACAGGTAGGTGTCATCAAGGACCCAAATTAAGAGTGACAGAAATATGTTTAGACAATAAAACTAAAAGACCACATTAATAGGCACCTGGTGGTCTTCTGTTGGGAAGTCAAGATTCATTCTCTCCATCAAAAACCTAAACTCACTGAAACAAGTGTTGCTTTGCTGTCTACATCACCAAACCTTAATGCTTCATAACCCTTGAACAGTGCTTCAGAACTCTACACAAACATATGCATGTGCAATGAATAGTCTGTCTCACTCTGACTCAGAGAATATGCATAATAGAAACTCCAATGGAAGCCCTGCTCACAGAGAAATTGAAAGATTGACTGATGATGGCAGTCATGACTAATTCATTAAAAAGCTAAAGCTGGTCAAGCATGTCACTGATGTGGGTTGATGGAGTCCACTGGCAATGCTGAATGTGTGTGTTTGTGTGTGTGTTTGTGTGTCAGTGTGTGTGTTGTCAAGTTGAACAGAGGCATACCTCTGTTCAACGTTAATCAGTTCTCTGACTATCAGTGGTGTATCAAACATCTATACATAAGCAAGCACCATATAGTGTGTATGTGTGTGTGTGTGTGTGTGTGTGTGTGTGTGTGTGTGTGTGTGTGTGTGTGTGTGTGTGTGTGTGTGTGTGTGTGTGTGTGTGTGTGTGTGTGTGTGTGTGTGTGTGTGTGTTTATAAAAGGAAGTTGAAAGGCATATGTATTTCAGCAAAACTCTATGCCCATGTTTGAATAAGCATAATTTATCCAGCTCCATAAGAGAACTATGTGTACATACTGAATACTTATGGTACAATAAATATTGCATCAGACTTTGCCATGACAAATCTAGGTTCCTAAAATATATTACTCTATTCTGCAGCTCTATCGATGAATGAATACAGACCCAGGTTGAATAATGGCTAATTCCAGGGTTCATATATCAACAGGATATCCAAAGCTGAACAGATTTTATGAGGAAGTAAAGTCCTATAGTTTACATCAGAGAGATGTGGGGACAGCGAAATCTAAGAAAGGAAATAAAAAAAACAGACATATCAAACTGAAGACACTGATGAGGCAAAGAACTCAAATGTGTAGTTTTTAATTATGTAACACTATGTCCTATAACTTACCCCAGATCACATTACCAAGGACTTTGCCATGGGATATGGGAATATGGGACGAAGTAAGGAGGTGTGTATAGTTTTTAATTTTTTAAATTTAGTTTAATTTTATACACTGTTATAATCCCCGAACGGAAATTAAGAACGCACACTCTAGTTTTTGTTAGTCAATCGCACGCATGCATATTAGTGTGTACAGGCCCCTGTAATACACACAAAGACACACAAGGAGGCCTGTAAGCATGCAATGGGAGGTAGAGTGGCGGGCAGCCCCTTTGTGGAGCATCCAAATGAGCAGCTTGTGAGGGGGGACGGTGCCTTGCTCAAGGACGCCTTGGCAGTGCTCCGAAGGTAAGGTGACACCTCCCACTGTCAGCTCACCTCCAGGTGTTTATTTTTTGGGGGGAAGCGGGAATCGAACCGCCGATCTCAGAGCGTTTTAGTTTGTGGGTAAATTTAAACAGCAATAACAACATGTTTTAAAACATCTACAGATATCTGGGAAACGTAAATTTTGAACTGCATTTGAGCACGAGTCCTCAGTGAATCGTTTCTTTTTGTCCCACAGTCTCTCTCTGTTCACTTTAAAGCCCCCCCGTGACCCGCCGTAGTGGGATATATATATATATATATATATATATATATATATATATATATATATATATATATATATATATATATATATATATATATATATATATATATATATATATATATATACCTACACCTACAAATATCTTGGAATCCCACAGGCTAATGGCAACCATGAGGAGGCCGCAAGGAAGTCATCCACAGCCAAATACCTCCAGAGAGTAAGGCAAGTCCTGAGAAGTCAGCTGAATGGCAAGAACAAGGTCCGAGCCATCAACATGTATGCACTGCCGGTCATCAGATACCCCGCTGGGATCATAAGCTGGCCAAAGGAGGAGATAGAAGCCACAGATATCAAGACTAGAAAGCTCCTCACCATGCATGGAGGGTTTCACCCCAAGTCCAGCATCCTGAGGCTGTACACTAAGCGGAAAGAGGGAGGCCGAGGACTAGTGAGCATCAGGGCCACTGTCCAGGATGAGACATCAAAAATCCAAGAGTACATCAGGAAGATGGCCCCAACAGATGAACTGCTCAGTGAATGCCTTAGACAGCAGAAACCTGAGGAGGAAGAGGAGGAGGAGGAGGAGACAACATGGAGGGACAAGCCCCTACACGGCATGTACCACCGTCAGATAGAGGAAGTGGCTGATATCAAGAAGACCTACCAATGTCTGAATAAAGCTGGACTGACAGACAGCACAGAGGCACTGATCATGGCAGCACAAGAACAGGCCCTAAGTACAAGGGCAATAGAGGCCAATATCTACCACAGTAGATCTGACCCAAGGTGCAGGCTATGTAAAGAAGCCCCAGAGTCAGTCCAGCATGTGGTAGCAGGGTGTAAGATGCTCGCCAGCTCAGCATACATGGAAAGGCACAACCAAGTAGCTGTGATAGTGTACAGGAACATCTGTACCCGGTATGGACTAGAAGTACCCAAATCCCAATGGGACATACCACCGAAGGTGGTTGAGAACAGCAAGGCTAAGATCCTGTGGGACTTCAGCTTCCAGACCGACAAACAGCTACTGGCTAACAAACCGGACATAGTGGTGATGGACAAAGAGCAGAAGAGAGCAGTGGTGATAGATGTGGCGATTCCAGCTGATGCCAACATCAGGAAGAAGGAACACGAAAAGATTGAGAAATATCAAGGGTTGAAAGAACAGCTGGAACAGATGTGGAAGGTTAAGGTTAATGTGGTCCCCGTGGTAGTAGGAGCACTTGGGGCAGTGACCCCCAAACTGGAAGAGTGGCTCCAGCAGATTCCTGGAACAACATCTGAAGCCTCAGTCCAGAAGAGCGCAGTCCTAGGAACAGCTAAGATACTGCGCAGAACCCTCAGACTCCCAGGCCTCTGGTAGAGGACCCGAGCTTGAGGATGACACACAGATACCACCCCACTAGGGTGAGAGGGACATTTTATATATATATATATATATATATATATATATATATATATATATATATATTTAAATATTCTGAGTTGTACCACATCGTAGCCAAGCCACATTGGCAAATTTCATGATCAGGAACTTATTTTTGCTGCACCGTTCATTTTTCAATCTTCAACTAATTTGTTATTATTGTGACTTTTCATCAAACAGTGACTGCTGATTTTCAATATAATACCTATCAGTCTTCACATCAGTAAGGTACAATATCTTAAGGTTGAAAACCAATCAGAGGTTTATATGTAACTCCCCAGACTGCAGTCTCAGCTTAATACCAGCTTTCTTCAGCTGGCAACCAGAAAGAAGCTTGAGTAACAAACAATATGTGGTATACACGACATTTTCATAGTGACATGCAGTCATTATGTCACATCTCACATAGTGACTTTTGTTCCACTGAGAGGATAAATGAGTAACATCCTAGTCATGTCAAACATTGAAAGATAGAAAATTGTAAGTCATGGCAAAGTTGCAAAGGAGTTGTAAAATTGCATCAAGGAAGTGTGGGTTTCCCAGTTGATCATTCATTCAGTCAGTCATTTTCATGTATCACCGCTGTATCCGCCGTAGCGGGTCACGGGGAGCTGGAGCCTATCCCAGCTGGCATAGGGCGTGAGGCGGGGGACACTCCGGGCATGACGCCAGTGCACCGCGGAGCCACATACAAAGACATACAAACACGCACACACTCACTCACTCTTACGGGCAATTGGGGACCTGCCAATTAACCTTTTGGAGGTGGGAGGAAGCCGGAGAACCCGGAGAGAGCCCACGCAGACACGGGGAGAGCATGCAAACTCCGCACAGAGCGGGACTCGAACCCGGACCCGCCATGTTGTGAGGTGACAGCGCTAACCACTGCGCCACCGTGCCGCCCCGCAGTTGAACATGTAAATTAAAATCAGTCGATCAAGATTATATCACATCAGTACACCTTAATGGAGGGGGGGGTTAGTAATACAGAAATAAAATTTCCAGTGATCAGAAATGAATTAAAACAACTTAGTAAAGTAACTTTGAATGATCCTTCTGCTTGCGAATTAGATATTTGACCAAACAAACATCTTTTTGTGTGGAGCCTAACCAGTCACACATACAACCTGTCTAGCTCAACTGTTTGCCAATAAATCAAAGTGTGTCTTTGTCAGCTGGATGGTTAGACACTAAATACACAGTCATTAAAAAAAATGCAGTTGGCAGCTTCACACACAATTAGGAAGCCTGCAACGGGATCTGTCTGGGTTAAAAGCATCAACTGGTCTGCATATGGTGCAATTTTGAATTCTCTTTACACACAAAATCATCCACATGAAAGTGTGTGTTTGCATTCACACATCATTCCACGTTTGCATGTAAAGCTTACGTCTGTCTTCAAAGGAGGAAATTCAACAGAGTTGAGCATTAGAGGGAACAAAAGAGCTGCGGTGTACCAGCCCCAAAAGCCTGCTCTGCATGCTTTATGTGTCAGACAGGAACAATGTGTATGTATTTCCACATTCAAAGAGACCAGTGAATAATTGAATAAATTGCAGACTGCAAACTGACAGACCATGCTTTAGAGAATCAGAATGAATAATGTGAAAGATATTTCTTCCTAAGGACAATCTACAAAATGAAGGAGAATAATAAAAAAAAAGATTATGATTAAATGAAAAATCATAACCAATTAATAGAAACCACCATAATAAACATGGTAATGGGGTTTTCAATGGTAACACCAAAGCAGTCATTTTTGTTTGACAAAAACCTTGCACAAATTCCGACAAACGCTTAAATACTAAGAGATATTTAACTTAGTCCCTTCTCTGCTTGCCATGTTAAATATGCTGCGATGCATTAGTATCACATACGACTTGTCTGCCTGATAACAGCAGACATATCAGCGAAACCTTGCCTCCAGCTAGAAGGCGAGTGAGCAGAATCTACCCATCCAATCTGCTGAGCCTTTCCAGGTGAGCTAAGCTGCAGAACCCTGGCTCACTGTTGTCTGAGTCACCAGCTGCTACATTAGCACACAGCCGGATCTATCCGACACGGAATTGCAGCCTGATGCTTCAAAGACCTTCTTCAGAATATTCCCCTACATCCCACCATCTTCAGCGATGTCTCAGCTACTTTGTACAAGCAACAGAAGGCTGAAAGCGCTCCCTCCGCGTTGTCTCGATACTTTGAGATGTTATCTTGCTGAACGCACCATATTCCAAGCTGATATAACACACAAAGGATGGGATGTATGAAACAAGTGAAAAGGGTTTTGTTACTTTGATGGAAACAAAATCTGAAGTAGTGTTACTCATGAGTGCATGTGCATGTGCATATGCGTGCACTCGCATGCATTGCACAAATATTGTGTTATGCCTTACAGGTGATGATTAGCAACAATGGCATTTAGTTTGGTAAATGCCAGAGCCTAATGGGGCAGAGTTTAGAACACTTAATGATTTCTGGTGAGAGGCTCCGCTGATTTAGTGTGAACACATTAGAAAGATGGAGACCTGTTTTCTCTAACAACCAGAGCTCCAGTTTAGGTGAAATTTAAAGGGGATCCTGGCCCTTAAAAGCCACTAATGCTTGCTACCCACTGTTTCCTTTTGCCTCTACTCCTCTCTTAATTCCTCTGCTTTTGCTATTTGTGGTCGAGTAATTTGTTTTTTGTCTAGCTGACTCCACCATCAACATCCTCAGTCTCCCTTTTCCTACAATTCACACTCACATCCCCCTGTCCAATCATTTCTTCCCCCCGTCATACTCAGGCATAAATCACCTCTCTGCGATAGTTTTAATGGCTTTTTAATGAGCCTAATGTTTTCTGTTTTAATGAACTTCTT
Organism: Antennarius striatus; assembly: GCF_040054535.1. NCBI lineage: Eukaryota > Metazoa > Chordata > Actinopteri > Lophiiformes > Antennariidae > Antennarius > Antennarius striatus. The sequence continues at coordinate 16,661,127 of NC_090785.1, read as the reverse complement.
ACGTCAGCCTTAATCATTTTAGGGGGATGAAAAATGATTGAGAAATGGCCTACATTAGTTTAATTTACTGTTCAATCTGCACGGCCCTCTTTACAACCTCTGGAAGGCCAGGGCAAGTAGGAAGGAGAAGAGGGAAAGAGGAGGTGGCAGAGGATAAAAGATGGAGATTTTAACGGAAATAAGCACGAAAATGGTTTCAAAATCCAAAGAATAAGAAAGTATCAAGCAGAAAAAAATTAGGAGGGATTGTGTAAAAGGAGAACGACAATGGACTGGGTGGGTGCAGAAGCAGTAATTTATGAGGCCATGCTATAGGCTTGTTGTTCAGGCTTATCTCCAATTAGGCTGCATTGTTGAAGCCTGCCAGTGCTGGTTTCTACCACTCTGTGAGACCATCCGATTTACATAGCCATTAACTCAGCAGGCCCTGAATAAATGAGCACAATCTGTTGCTCTATGAGTTTTCTCTCTAGCTTTTGTTGATTCTTGCTCATTCTTGCTCTAACTTTTTATTTAGCTCCCTCTATCTGTCTTTCTCCTGAGTGACACTTTGAGTTGTCATTTTGCCAACATCAAATTAAGGGAGCCATAAACCAGCTGGTGAGGCCTTAAAATCTCATAGTGGAATACCATCTCTTCCTGTATGCATTTTGTACTCCGATTTATCCAAGGACATCTTGCTTTGCCAGCAGGCTGTGAGAGTCAGCCCTCTGTTTTACTATGTTGATAGTAAAAGGCTGCAAATACACCAAGGCCGCCTGCCAAGATTGCTTTGCAGTACCTGAGCTAAGTTGTACTTTAGTGTACGGCTTGTCTGGGAGGCTGGAAGTATTACCATGCACCACCGAGTATATGAAAAATCACAGCTGTGGCTGATTACTATAAGTACTGATGTGTTTAATGATCCATCGGTGGATTTGTGTGAGGGTGGGCACAGGTCTTGGTAGTAATGAGAAATTTAATGTTTAAATAAAACCAAAGATATGATTCTGTCAAACAAAAAACAAAAAACAGACCTTTGTCGCTGGTGACATTTTTCATAAGGCTGTTTGCCTCTGGTTATGTTTACATGTCTGTCTTTGACAAATGGTCATGTCACCAAACAGACAGACATGTTGAGCCCAGCT